>NW_010266139.1:0-135554 GCF_000690775.1 Eurypyga helias
GTCCAGCTTTTTGTCCACCAGTATTTGCTAGATACTTGGTCATATGAACTCATCAATCTCTGGCACTACTACTGACTTCATGTGCAACCTCCTGTAATTAAAATCACTTCCCTGCATTAGCTGACACGTTTAAAAAGACAGTGGTACCATATACAGTGGTGTTAATTGGTCAGTGTTGCTCTGGTACAAAAACACCACAGCCTTATTACCACATTTTTCTTTACCACACCTTTATTAGGTGCTCATTTTATCAAAGAATGAAGGTCCACACAGAAGTCCTTCACTTAAATAACATGTCATTTCAGAAAACATCTAACCAGGAAAAGAAGTAAACAATATATAATCAGTTATTTAGATGTATTTAAATCATGACCTTTATTAGGCAATCTACTGCCCCTGCTGTTAGATAACCAGTATGAAGGAGGGGTCTTGGTAAATCCCTGCACATTAGAATGACAATAATTATGTGCACATTTTGCACAATAACAATCTTAGTAATAACATTAATGCTTCACTCTGCAAAGCTATGTATGATTCCATAAACTATAAATGGCTGGTGCTCTGTATACACTTGACACTGATCCTTGAAATAATAGAGAGGAAATGTTCCAACCCTAGCAAACCTGTTTACAAAACAGGTTTGCCCCTATTACATGGAGATCAGTAATTTCTTATTTGTTGATTTCCTATGCTGTCTCTCCTTTATATTTTCTTTTAAACAACTGAATTTTACTTGGAGCTTAACTCTCCTAGAGACTGACATCATGAAAATTAAAATTCATCCTTCTTTCTTCCAGTGTATTAAAGAGCAGGCTTTATTTTAATGGGATTTCTGCAACATACTTTTGAACCTCTTCCTAATATAAAGGTAACTTCCATTGTCCATAATTCAGCAGATTTTACAAGTCATTTCTCAGTGCTTCCAGAGCACTGGGAATACTGGCTTTCCATAGACCACAGCAGGCAGCACAAACAGCCCTTTTATTTTTTGGCTAGATGTACCAACTGATCTTCTTTTAGTCTGTACAGTTTGCACTATTCGGCCACCTGAGGTTTCTAATTTATTTCACTACTGGATATTAAAAGGCTGAGCTATCTCACACTTTCTCCCACATTACTTGAGTCTGGGGCAGAATATTACCTACCTTCCAAATTCTGGGTGCTCTCGTGCATCTAGACTGCAACTCAACTCAGCTTTGTCAGTGATCCTCTTGCTCATAACAGCATTGTGTTGGATACAGCCGATTGTTTGGGCGTACACACCCAAACAGGCACTCAGAGAATGTCAGAAAACAGGGCTGCAAGGGGTGCCACAAGGCAGCTTCATGGCATCTCATTCACTAAGAACTGATTTTTTTCTTGAAGACCCTGCAGAGAACACCCCACTCCCTCTGCATAGTCCCCATACTGCTCCACTCTCCTGACTGGGGTGAACATGTAAGGAGTGAGGAATGAGGAAAAACTGTAAAAAGTCAAGGAACTGGAAAAATATGCCTATTCTTAGATAACAGCTACCTGACCGTCCTAGTAGTAACATCTAGCTTGTCTTAATCCAGCTTTTTGAAGCACTCTACTAACAAGTGCATTTTAAAGGTAGTTGGTCCTGGGAGGGAGATGTTAACTAAGTAAACCCTGCATTGCCTACACTGACATTTTCAATGAAGCTGAAAAATGAACAAGGAAATCAATCCAAGCTGTCTTGACTGTGTTATGTGAGAGAAAAACAGTAGTGGGTATAAGTGGGAGAGAAATGTATTTTTTGCCAAATGCAAGACTTGTGACTAGAAGATGTAATTTGTTGAACCAGAAATGTTATTTTCAGGGTGTGGTGGTTTTGTTTTGGTTTTCGTGGGTTTTTTGGGTTTTTTTTTGGCTGGTTGGTTTTTTTTAAAGGAATTGAATATAAAAGTGAAACAATAATGAAAATATTTCCTTCAAGAATTAGGTTTCTTGTGTCCTCATTGAATTGAGACAAATCAATGAATATTGTTGTTCTTTTAAAATTTACTTTTTTTATTTTCTCTCTTTCATCTCCTCTTTGTATGCCAAACCTGTTCAACCTGCAAGTTCTTAGTAGCTGTTAAAAGAAATATAGCAGTCAGTATTGTTTTTCTGCTTCAGCATAAACTGGTTATCCAAATATTTTGGCATTCAGTATGAAGAGACAACTTCTATCATATCAAAACTTAACAGAATTCCTTTTTTAATTTGAGGGGTTTTAATGGAAAATACAAGAAACTTTGGAATTCCATCAAGGATAGTTTATATAATAATAAATTAAAATACTTCTCCTCGTTTTACTTCTTTGTGAATATCTTCTCACTATTTTGTATCAGCCTAAATATCTGTCCTGGAGTATATTTCCAGAGTGGAAAAAAAACAGATATATTAAAAATAAATAATAAGGATTGATTATTTTTTGTCAATGAAAATGTCCATGCATATTCCATGGGCATTTTGTAAAACATTGTTAAGAATTTGACAAAATTCTGCAGGGTTTGTGTAAAAAGATAAAAATAATCAAATTAATTTATTTATGATTTTTCAGTGAAAAATAGAAACTAAAGTACAATTTTTTTATTCTAAGTGTTTTACAAGTTATAAAATACCTAATTCTTATCTGCAGTTCTTTTCTGAGAAAATATTGTTGCACAGGACCTGTTTTCTTCCCTTGAGTAATGAGAGATAATTTATTAATTGCATTAGGTTCTGATTTTATTCACCTCCAGCTCTTAAAACCAAATAAGCTGTTTTCAAAGCTTTACAAAGCTGCTTCCCAAAGGTACGCCTACTCTCCTCACCACCTCATTCTTTTGTGACGTTCATCCTGGCCTTGCTAGCTTGACAGTTTTTTTTTTATTGCTGATTTTATTGTGATAGGAGTTATCAAGCTTATCAAGGGCTGTGTTGTCAGTGAGATGCACAACATCCCGTAGATACTGAGATCAGATGTCTGGAAAAAATGAACAAAATGTGTTGATTCGTAACTACAAACTTTCTGATATCTCGTAGTATTTATGCAATTGTGGCTCAGGGCAGATTTTGCAAAAGTTTGTTTTGTTCACTTAAGCCCTCTCTTCCATGGCTCATGCGCTACACAACCTTTTCTCCAGCCACTCTTGTGACTGAATGGCTACAGAGCCTAAAATATCCCATTTTGTTTATTTATCTTACGCTTTTGTAACAGGATGGATCCTTGAGATACTGCATCTCAATGTCAGGGCTGTCCTGGGGCACAGCCAAAACAATCAAACCGTCACTACCCTTACTCCTGTACTTGCACCTCAATGCCTATGCCCGACGGGCCAGGAGCTCAAACAAGACACATCTGTCACTGTGCTCCCTCGTCACATCAGCCTCCTGAGGGTAGTTGCGTTGTGGGTTCCTGGGAATGGCATCCTGCGGCAGCCGCACCAGCAAGACAGATTCCTGAGCACCTCTTGGCTCAGCGTACCACAAGCCATAAATAAGGGGACCAAGTGTTGAATCTTTTTTTGCTTGGGAAGTGGACTGTTATTAATTTTATAGCATGTCCATGTTCAGAAAGATGTTATTAGCGTTTTTATTGTATTTCTCAAATAATCAAATTGCATCCGATGTTCCTGCTGGCATGGGAGAAAGAGCAGAGACTGGCAGCATGGAGGGAACAAGAAATGCAGTGGAAGTGTGTGTTCACAGTCCTGTCAAAGTGCTACGGTCTTTCCCACTTGAAGCATCTCAGCTATGCCAACCCTGCTTGTCTCTTAACCAAAGCTGCCAACTGGGCTAAATCGCATGGTGACTTTCTGAGGCTGACAAATGTAGGTTAAAATGCACCAGCCAAGCTCATTTCCATTTGGATTTTACCCAAAGCCTCATATAAAGGGCCTGAGCAATAATTTGATGCACTAATTAGCCCATTAAAAAAAAAAAAAAAGGATTGTTATTTTTAGGTACTTACAGTTTTGTTTCAGAGGAGAAAAAGTCTTTAGTGTATTTTGAAGAATTTTGTGCAAATGCCTGTTGCAAATAAGAATAAACAAATGAGCTCTTTCAAATTCCTAGAAATGACTGAGAGAAGTGTTGTGAATTCTTTGAATTAGTAAAATAGACTCCGAGTAACCAAGCATATAAAAAGCTGGGTTAACATGTCAAAGAAGACAACAGTTGGTTAATTTGACTCCTGCATTTTAACTTAAATTTTTTTGTAAATATACTTTATACTTTAACATTTAATTCATAACACAGTATAACAAAGGTCCAGAGTGCATGTTATTATAAAAAGCCAATACTGAAGGAATATTAAAACTGTAGAATAAAGAGGTGAAAATTTAGGAAAACTTTACTTGTCCAAATTTTGTTTACTTCTATGATATAGTTTTAAGAACACGACAGCATACTATTTTTAGAAATATTATATTTTGGTACTTGTTCCATGTGTGGTTTCACACCTTGTTTACTGCACATCCCTCAAATTTGCACTGTTTGTTCTGAATAATTAATGTTGTTACAGGATGTTATCCAAAGTTTTCTGGAATAATTGCCTAGAGTTAAGTTTCCAAGCCCTTATCAGTTAATTAAAAATAGTGAACCAGCAAATCCTACTGGAATCGTTGGAGACACAACACTTTTGAAGCACTAATTGCCTATTTAGGTATCTACATTATGTCTACAGCTCAAGAAAAACATGTTCAGGGTGCACTGAGGAAATAACCCTCCAAGCCTTCAGGATTTAGTTCAGAACACAGAACAGTTTTTATTTTTGTGAAGTGTCTTCCATTCTTCACACTCACCCCTCATTCTGAGTTGCAGAAGTATAAAATTGCCTGCCGGCCAAGTTAGCATGTCTTGGAAAGCGTGCTAACAGGGGCTTAATGCTGCTACAAGGACATGGCACTTGAGAGGAGCACGTTCAGCTGCCAATACCGACCATGCAGTATCAAACACTTGTACTGCTCATACATTACAAAAGAGCAACAGAAGCAGAAGAAGCAGATTAGGAAAACACTGCTGATCATTTATAATTGCACCCACACATTCAGCTCTGGGCCCGTTTCACTTTTCGTCATAGTCATACGAACTAGTAACTTGGCTTTGGTCAATGCAGTAAAACCACCGTCAAAACAGAGTATGTGGAGGACTCAAAACTCTTTTAGTGAAGAGTAACTAAATAAAGTACTACATGTGCTGGCTATCAAAAACAAAAACCATATTGATTGTCTGAATAGTGTTAGCCAATGTTTCATAGGGTTTTTTTTGTCTCCCTTTTCTCTACTAGTAGCAGTTTGCTCCTTGGAAGTGCACAAGCAGCTACTGAGTCCTATACCTCCAGGACCAGCTGTAGGAGTTTCAACCACACTTTCATATAAGCATGTTGGGCATGACAGAGACACTGAAACAATCACTAGTTCTTGGCTGTTTATTACTGCTTTATCTTCTACTGTGTCTTCAGTTTTGCTTCACTCCTATCTAAGAGGTACTTTCCTCTGTTTTGACTCCACTGACTGCAAGGACACACAGTGAGAGCCACAGGAAAGGTCATGGTATTCCTCAACTACACCCTTGCTAATCAGAGATTTGCCTTTTCCAGTCTATGAACATCTATGATAACAAAAAAGGGGAGAAAAAAGGAAACATTTCCATTTCTCTTTTACTTCATTATCTTCTCACAAACACAATGAAACAAGACTGTAGGCCATACCCTTGCTTTGTGTGTAAATCGGCTTCGCTGGAGCTATGCTGGTTCACAGCATCACTATTTTTGTTGCTACTGCTTGCATGACTGAAGCACCCACAGATCCCAAATGAGATAGGAGTCAGCTGTGCTAGGCGTTGTAGAGATAAAAATCTCCTGAAAACTTTGCTCCAAGTCTTCACCAGCTCACCAGACAAAATGAACTATAGGGAAGGGAAGCAGGCATCAAGAAGGCAGAGAGGTGCTTATTCAGGTCACTCAGCAGAACAGTGGCATAGCTGGGAATAAACTCCAGGTATCCAGGTGCTCAGATCACTGCTCAGGCCAGTACACTGACCAGCCTTGCCAGCTAAAACAAATATATACTTTTTCATCTGTTGCCAAACTGCCAACTACAGTGAAATGTGCTAACGAGATGTACAAAAGCAGGTTTCACTCTTCAAATCTTTTTGAAAACAAAGCAAAACATAACACCTTTTTTTTTTCCTCATTGCTCAGTGTCATTCTATTAAATATTTCAGATTTTTAGGATGTTGGATGAATTTGTATGGAAAGCAAAAAGAAGAGTTTTCTTGCTTTTTATTTGAAGCTGGCCTCTGGAAAGAGAACGCAGTTCTCAAGGATTGTGTCTCTACCACTTCTTTAATGTGTACATAAAACTGAGTACTCATAAAGTGGTAGATTTTAACAATTAGGGTGGATGCCTTGAAAGACTTCTGCACCAAGTGAAGTGTTTGTTTGAGGGGCAAGCATCTTGCTCAGTTAATATGCCCGACAATATCTACTAGATTATTGCAGCAGTTACCTTCTGTCATTCACCAAGAAACTGTACACCAGCCGTAAATTATGTTGCAAAACTTCCTCATATTAAATCCTGTCAGCAAGACTCTATTTCAGCTCCAAGTCTGCTGGGCAGAAAAAAAAAAAGTCAGCACAGCAGAAATCCACTTCCTTGTGCTTGACCAAAACTGAGGGAAAAAAAAAAAAAAGAAAAGAAAACAGAAAAATATTAGAAGAAAACGAGAAGCTCTTTTTTACAGTATTTCTAAATGTAGCTTAAAGAAAAGAATAGAGAACCACCTTAAGACTCTGAGTTGGAGTGGAGGGATTTTTTTTTTTATGTCACTTCTTCATAGCTTTAAATCATCATTCCTATTGGATGCTGATTCGCAGCTATAAACTACTTCCAGTGTTTACATTAGGATTTCTGAAAGAAATGTATATCTTGGGCCAGCAGATAAATACATCACTGTCTACAGGAACTGAAGTGAGGCAAGTATGCATTGTATCCCAATGAGGCCTGCAGGAATCCAAGGCAAGCAAAAACTTAATAAGTTACACCCAAAAAAGCTGCATACAAATACAGCAGTGAGGACGAGGAAAAGGCATATAGAGAACTTTTTTTGCACACAGCAATGGATACAACAGGACAGCATCTTTCTGTCTTTATGAAAGTTAAGGGTGTTTTTGTTTCTAATTAATTACGTTACAGAGAGAGCAAGGTAGGCTCTGCGGCTTCTTCCAGAATCCTATGAGCTAGAGCAGGAGGTGAAGCCAGATTTTCCCAAGAGAAGAGAACTTTGGGTTAGCCCTAGTTTCAGTGTGATGGTCTCCTGTCTGCTACTGAAAGCCAAACATCAGCCCTTGTGCCCACGTGCCATAGGTATAGTGGGTGCAGGGCAGGAGGGCACAGAGCCAGAGAAAAGCCAGCTTCAGGAGGGCAGCAAGTGCCCTGCAACAGCCTCCTGCACCCCTGCAGCTGAAACAAGCTGTGCGCTCCCACTCCTTCGTTCATTTGTGTCTCTTGCCCCAAATAGCTTCCTGCTTCCACCACCAAATGACACTCATTCCACTGCAAATGGCCCCTTTGAAGTCGCAGGGGAGGGGCCTGGATTTTATCCATGGCATAGAATCCTAGCATAACTTTAACCCTTCCTTTTTTTTTTTTTTTTTAGGTTGTGGGGGGAAGAAGCAGCAGTTACTGAAAGCGAGAGGAAGAAAAAATACAAAAAATACCATTTTGTCAATCTGCAGTCATCCATTAACACATTAATAAAAGGCTTCCCAAAAAAGGTGGCTGCTTCCCTGTCTGCTAATCCTTGTATGCGATTGTCTCACCAACCTGAGATTTCCACAACTATGTCACCGTTTAGTCAAAGGCTCTTGCTTTCAAGGTCAATTAGCCCGTGGTCGTGTCACAGAGGGCTCTGAAGTAACTCCTCCGGTCTGACACCTCCATTTCATGCCTACCCATGTGGAGGCAGAGGAAGTGAAACTGTTAATTGGTTGTCAAGCAGGAAGAAAACATCATTCATTTGGCTTACTAGATGTTCTCACATAGGAAAGCCTAAACGTTGGTTTGTTTTGGTTTTGGTTTTTTCTTTTTTAATTTAGCAAATTAAAAAAAAAAAATCAGTGAAATCCCTTGGAGTCCAGAAAATCAGCGTATCTTGGGTTGAGCTTAATGCTACTTTTTTTTTCTAATGACAGTAAGTAAAATGAAAAGTTTTGCTGAAATGAGAAATCATTCCAGCTCCCAAATGACAACATATCATTTTAAAATTGTGTCAAAGTCAGTCACGGGGAATTTTTGGAATGTTTACATTTGTTAAGGAAAGATTTGGCAAAATGCATTCTTGTAATGTTTTGATTTCACTAAATCTGCCTCCTTACACAAAACAGGAAAAAAAGAAAAAAATAAATAGATTGGTGAAAGAAACTTTCACTGAGCCCAAATGACAGATGGCTCTTGGGCTATAGAGCTTATGTTAAATGAAGAAAAGTTCTTAAACCGTAGTTCAGGTCACTGCTTAGTCTACATGTCTGTAGGTGTCCTTTTAACTCCTGCCACATTTCTTAGATTAGTAAGATTGGACTTTTCCAGTCAAAGAACAGCACAAATTCTGCCTCAGGTCCAGGTTTTCAACTGCAGACTGAAATCATAACATATCTTCCCCTAGCACATTTCTTTTAATGTACATAAATTGGTTCGTTGGGACTGCATAAGAAATCTTTGCAAGGAAAATTGGACACAGCCTAGAAAGCCATAATTAACAATTAACACTGTGAAAGCATAGGCTAGTGTAAGCTTATAACTACAGAGATATTTCTGGTGAGATACAGGGGGAAAAAATACAACAAAAACACCAAACCAAACAACATCCAAACATAATGTATGAATAAAGCATAAAAACTAAGGCAATACAGTCTAAAAGGTTACGATATATAGCACTAGAGACCTGTTTTTCAATTCATAAGAAAACCAAATAAAATGCATTATGAACCTCCTTAAGAAAACACATTATGTACACTTATAATGTTAAGTTCAACCTAAAAGCTGTATAAAACAAGCTCTCCCCAGTGTATTACACATTTGAGACCCTTGGGATTTATCTTACAGTTTTATGCAATTTATTTCTTATAAACTAATCTCCTACTTCCTCTTCCAGCATGGAAAGATGTTTTATTGATAGGCTGTTTGGTCTCACGATGGCAACATGCCATAGAAAACACTTGTAAGTATACAAAGTGAATTTAACATTTTCATGTCCAAACTATAAAATTGTACTGGGATGCATACCCAATTTTTTTTTTTTTCACATGAACTCACCTTCTGAATCTCAGTCTCCTTTCACAGTGATATTGTCTCATTACTTTTAACCAGAAGCACAATCAACCATTTCTGCAATCTGTTGTTGCACATTTACACTCTGTGCATTGCCTTGGAGGTTATTTCTTATCTACATGGCCAAAGTAAACTATTCCAAGCATGTCAAAAGATCATCAAGAAGCTAGTGACAATGCTAACTATTTTTTGTTTGCTCCAGTTCTTTGGACTAGTTTGGAATGCTAAACCCTTCCCTCGTGGATACCGCATATGGAGGAGCTTCAGCAAAGTTGGAAACGTGGAGTGTAGCAAATGGCAAGGGTACAAGGACCTTACCAGAATAGAACCAGGACTGCCACGAAGAAGGTAGCAGAAAGCTTTCACTCAGAATTTAATTTGAGAAGACAGACAGAGGTGTGTGCAGTTCAGGCTGCAGACTGATTTCTTGGCACCTATGACCATAAAAGAACACTGCATCAATAGTATTTTGGGGGGGTCTCCTAAACCATGAGTTCAGAACCATCTGCAGTATTAAAACACAGTGTGTTTGATGTGCAAAATAAATGCAAAATTATCATTGTAGAGAACCATAATGTGAATCAGTAAATCAGTTATCAGGATATCCTAGACTTTTGGTCGCTCTCATTTCTGTGAGAACTAAAAAAATACAAGGGTAAAATAGTTTTAAATGGCTAAAAAGATATGAGAAACTATTATTTTAACTTTGTCTGCTTACTGAGTTATTAATCTTTCAGACAGGATGTTCAGCTTGTAATTCAGGAATGTAAGTAACTGTTACATCCTTAAGTGCCAGTTTGAGCAATGTAATGCAGGAATCAGGACCTTTTATTTGAGAGCCAGTGGTTCAATAATGGACACAATTTTTCTCGAAATTGCACAATTAACCAGAGAAATTAACCCTCTTATTTAACATTTTAACAACTTTCCGACTTTTAACCTGAAGTCAAAAGTCAATTCAGTGTTTTGACTGATGCTGTGCTAGATAGCAATTTCTACTGTGTGAGTTTCACTGTATATATTTAAGATCTTTGGGGCAGGAAACCCTATTTTGGTGAGAGTTTCCAATCAGTATGATGATGCGTAATAACTATTATTGTTACAATTTTCAGCAGTCATCTTTTTATTCTATTTAGGAAAGAAATTATAGGTGGAAAAAGGGGAGAAAAGAAACCTCGCTCCAGTTTGTGATCATGAATCCTTATAGTGTGTTTTTGATCTGGCACCATGTTCTCCTCCTATTTATTTTCTTCTCATCACTTAGATTAAACAACTTCTCCTGTTATGCTGAAATTTGGAGAAACCTTAGCAACTGAGAAAATTCAGGTGTTACTGAAAAAGACTTGCTTCAATTTTTCACAAGAACTCACTTTAAAATTTAACTAAAGAGGTTGAAATTTCTGTTTAAATTCTGACTTTATCAGAACTAATGATCTATCCCTACCTATCAGCGGTGATGACCTCTAATCTCACTAACAAAATGTTTGTTTACAGAAAAGCTATTTGCTGGATTTAGCATAATTAACCACAGTAATTAGAGTGAGGGGAATTTATGTTTCATTTAGAAAACTCCTGGATAGCTTTTCTGGTAACAGGTAGTTTAAGCCTTTAATCTCCAGCAAGCATGTTTTCAATAGACTAACCCATAAACTGTGGGGTTTAAGAGCCCTTGTGCTTGTTTACATATCCAGAACCACACAGTTCTTGGCACACATCAGCAGAGGAAGAGGAAGGTTGCAGAAGAGGTTCACAGCAGACGCAGAGCAAGCTTACCCTCCCCTGGCCTGCCTGCATGCCCTGTCCTTGCCCCACAGGGATCAGAGCCCTAGCTGCAGGAGTAATTATGACTGCCCACCCAGCCAGCAGTTATGTAGGTGTTTCCACAAGTGGTATGTTTACGATTTCCATTTCCATACTAACCTGAGGCCCTTTCAAACCAGCAGCCTAGGGGAGCTGGTATCCTCCAGCTGGGAAACCCTGCAGCACTTCACATCCCCAAGTTCTTAGTTGCATCCTTCAGCTGAGTTTGGATGACAGTTTAGCAAAGTGAAATTGTCCTGCCCTGTAGTGTGTCATTAGTGTGGTTAATCATTTTTTTGTGTGCTATTATGCGGTCTTCCTTTAAAATCCAGAGGTTGGGTAAGAGCTGTTTTTTCTTTCTTTTGGCTGACTGCTTCTGTGGCAACATTCTTGGTTGCCTGATAGGAAGTGATTATAATATCCTCACTGTAAATTGGGATTTAGTTCACCTCCTATGTCCTATCTTCTCTGTGCTCAGAACTGAGATATTTTGACAATATGTGTAAGGCTGGAGAGCAAAAACTAGTGTTTGAATGTTAATTTTCAAGCACACATATCTATGAATAACCATGCATACCTCTATAAATTTCTTTTTTTGCAATTCATTAATCACATCATAGAGTCTGCAACATTAATTTTTTTCAGGTAATAAAAAAAGAAATCTACTTTATTAAACTGGTCAGTAAGTCTAAATATACTTTTACAAAATAAAAGGCAAAGGAAAATTGTGTCATTCTACAAAGCAAGGTCCATCCACTTGAGACTTAAAAATGAGAAACCAGTCACTACAGATGATGCAAACAGCTTTATAAAATCAGTCTTCTCATGTTGTGTGTTTTTAATCAGAGGAAAATACTTAATGGTTTCACTTGATGATCTTAAAGGTCTTTTCCAACCAAAAAATTCTGTGATTCCAGTTGATGCCTCTCTGAGCTGAATCAGAGTTTCTTGTAGCCTCAAAATTTCTTCTAGTTTTCAAGAAATTTATGCACATATCAGCTACAATAAGCTTTATTTTTAGAGGTGTCTTCGCCCAGAAAAGTAAGCCACTTTCAGAAATCTTCAGATTTAGGTCTCAGAGTGGAATGATGGTTTTCGGGGGGAAAAACGCATTAGCTTTCATTTTGTCCTGGTCCAAACAGGACAAAAATATAATATTGTTTTTCACTGTGATTCTAAATGCCAAGAATTCTAAAAACTACCAGCAAAGAGAAAGGTCACTGAATTTTGTCTTACTGTTGCCTCCTTACCGAAATGTTCACAGAATCTCAGCCATTTAGAGCTGAAATGCTGCTTTCAAGGTTCACAGCCAAGAGCAAGTAGCCTTCAGGCCCTACCACATTTAGTGCAGAAACTTCACAGAGCATGGCCTTGGTGAGGGGCTTGGGGTCCCTTCTGGATGCAGGTGTGAGATCTCACTGCAACACCTCATCATTTCAAGGTGGGTTAAGTAAACTGCCCTGGGTCAGAAGAGATTTTCTGTAATTCACTGTCATGGATTTGTTTTGGTTTTTTTGTCTGCCTGTGCAATTTGCTAATTTTTTACCGCGAAATGGGCATGAGGCCACAGGACTATTTTTGGAGAAGGAAGGATGTTCACAGCTGTTCTGACTGCCCACTGGAGCTGGACAGCAAAGTGTATCCCACTCATGCACAGAAGTCCCCACCTGGTGGGTTACACATAGGCACATCCATGATGGCTTGCCCCCCAGCCCTGCAAAACCCAGCCCTCCATCAGCATGAGTGGCTCGCAGAATGACTGAGGAGGAGCCCTAACAAAGAGAACTGCCTTTTTTGGAGCCTTGGGTGAGGCCCTGACAAGGCTGTGATTCACTGATTTACACTTGATTTTGAGCGCCAGTAGTTGGCACTGGTCTGGGAAGAAAGGAATTTAATTTCATATTTGGGGAAATGCAATATATGCTGCTTCATTGTAAGAGTATTTCATTTAAAAATAAACAAATGAGAATAGATTGAGAAATAAGGTGAAAACATGCTTTGTCAATAAATAAACAGGGCAGTGGGGATATGACTTGATGCAACTTTTACTAATGGAACGGGATTTTGACTCCAAACGACAAATTGGGCTTGTCAGATCATAGAGGTTCTCCTCGCCTTTAAATACGATCACTTTTTTGGCTGATATTAAATATATGTGCTGCATAAAATAAACTGTATTACATGGATAGGAGACAGTATTGGCAATACATTCAAGCTATCTTCCCATTTTTGTAGGAACCTGAATACCACCAAGCACTCCATTGCGTCATGGAAACATCCAGTCTTTGTGTCATCATTAAACCCCCGGGGGTGTTTGTGAGTCTTGTGAATCTTAAATAACTTGATCATATTTTTATTTAGAAAAGAGATTGCACCTTTTCTGTGGCAATGTTTTAAGCAATAATTCTGAGAGTATTGCCAAACACACCTATCAAAAAATGAGTCACTAAGTACACCAGAGGCTGGTTCCTGCAGAACAAAAGGGGAGCTGTGACATTTTAACTAAGTTTTACTTCTTCCTTTGGACTAAACCAATGCCTGATCACAAAACACATTCACGTCTAGCCTGCAAATTTTCTTTCTCACCATGATTCAGAGCAATATAAATTATAGTGGTTTACATCAAGCTTTCACACTCTTTTGAACATTGGGCTTCTCTCAACTTGGATAGCAGAAAGGCCACTTTGTAACCAGTAAACTTCATTCCTTAAGCTGTACTGACATCATCCTGACTAAAAAAAAACAAGGAAGTAAGCTAATCAGAGATCTCCTGATTTATATTCTGTAATGAATACAAAGGGGCAGAAACCAAGGTCTTTTAAATGGAAACTGTCAGCAAAAAAGAAAACAGAAGAGAATTATTTTGGGAGGTGGCCAAGAAAGAGCAAAAGGGTCATGAGGGAAGAGGGGATACTAGAAAATGAAAGAATGGTCTGTAAGATAATATATATTACTGCAATATTGTCCCACCTACTAATGTTATGTGCTCACAATGCCATGTCATTCAGATTTGTGAAAAGAATAGTGAGAAAGCATAAATAACTGGGTTTTGCTTATATGTCTGAATTTTATGATATTTGCTTTTAGCCCCAAAGAATATTCACATAGAGAAAATATTCATTAAATTAAAAAAAGTAGAAAAGCCTTAGGGTGAAGAAGATTCTTTCAATTGTTGGGCAGCTTCTGTTTCAAACCCTGTAAATATATTTATGAGTCATTTCATTTTCATTTCAAAAGGTTAGAATCTCATCTGTTTTCTTCTTCTTTTTTTTTGTTTTTAGAAAAAAATTTCATTTGAATCAACTTGAAACCTCTGCTCAACATCCTGGTGTAGCCAAAACTTTTTTCTCTATAAAAAGATCACATTTATATTCCTTAAAGTTTGGAATTATCTAAAGGAAAATTGAAATCCTTTGTTTCCAATGCAGGTTGAAATTCTTCCCTCAGAAATATCCCCACTGTGACGCTGGCCCAGAGCTGAGTGCAGAGACACAGCTCAGAGGCCTCTTCTCCCCACTGCTGTGTTAGCAGAGACAGCCACCGATGTGGGATGGGATTGCAGGGACACGTTGCTGCTCCTCACACCTCTGTGCTGGGATCCCGTTGGACCATTACCTTTTCCTGCCCAAGTGCAAACCTTGAAGAGTTGTATTGTACTGTGGCTGAGCCACCTTTTGTCAGTTGGGAACGACGACATTACTTCTTAAAAGAGGTATCTCTGTGTGACTAGCAGTGTGTCCTGGGGGGCATCAGACGTGAGAGAAACACTTGGTCTGGTGACTCATTGCCACAGAAATTTCAGTGGGAAGAGAAGATGATAACTTTTTTTTTCCAAGGATTTCAGAGATGCTGAAGACAAGTTCATGGTTCAGAGTGTTTAAATGGTCCAAACCTCAAGTATCAAACTTGTTCAAGCTCAGAATAAGTGTGCAAAGGCATCTGTAATCACATGGTTCCAGGAAATGGGGATTTAAAAAATATGTTTTGACTTGATGAAATAACAAGGACTAGTTCAGCTTGAACATGATACCTTCTGCAAAGTCTGTGTCCTGATGCAGATCCTTCCTTGGCTGCACTAGCTGGCATGCTGTGAAATACAGTCTCTCTTCCCTTCCCTTCACTGTTTATTCATTCCCCAGTCACCCTTGATGCAATGAGGAACAACAGCTCTGCAGCAGCTATTCTTTCATAGAGATACATCTTTCATAGTGATACTTCCCAGGATGAAAACAGTGGCTCAAACAGCATACTTTCCTTTGTCAGTAATTGGTACAGGTCACAACTGGCCCTTCTGTGGGACTTTTTCTTTGTTATATTACCTTCAGCATGATACAGGAAGAGCAAAGCAAATCTGTGAATCTCAAAACCCCCTTTGGAGAACAGAAGATTTGTCAGCAGGTTTACCAGCACTCAGAACAATTCATGCCAGTAGGTGGGTTGAGCTGCTGGAGAAAGACCAGCATGTAAAAGGGTACAGCCTGTTAAGCATTTCTCTTGTAGCCACACCTGCAAGGATTACCTTCTCTGACAGTATATGCAGCAAGCAAAAGGAAGAATGAGTTATATACACCCTTAAACTGTGCATACACTTTCGGCATTGAATCTGAGAATGAAAGTACTAGAGAGAACTGCTAATACACGAGTAAAAAGAACTACACTTTCAAAGCTAAAGGAAAAAGCAAGGGAAGAAAAATGCAAGCTAAATGAGTTGTGGGAAGACACAAAACAAAAATATCAATCCAATTTTTCTTTTTTTTAGTCACATTTAAGACAGAAATCAGTGACATTATTTGTAAGTATTCATAATGGAAATAAGGTATTAAAGCAAATCAGCTGATCCTACAAAAAGCAGTAAAACAACTATTGAAGGGAAAGTTAGTATATTCTGCTTTGGCCTGAGATCAATAATCATTTGGGAGAGAGGGAGGGTTGTTTCTGTCCTGGCTCATTCCAACGATTTGGCTTAGCGGAGCTCTGCAAACAGTTGTAACAGCTGAAGGGCTAAGCATTTTGCAGTATGCTATGGAAGTTATAAATGTACCCATATTCACAGCTGTCCAACTGCTGGAAGTACAGTTTTTGCCCAAACCAACGATTATGTCAGATTTTAACAGAGAAATTGACTGGACAGCAAATCTGGACATACAGTAATGATAGAAAGTATTAAACGACTCATTTTTTAAATTATTCCACCCACAGGAGTTACTGATTTGGGCTTCTCTGATAATAATCGTCTTTCACATTTGTGCGATGTTGCAGTGAGTGTGGTGGCATGCTCCAGGAAGTGCAGTCATTGCTAAGATACTCACACATTATCTGCCAAGAAGACATGTGACCTGACTTCCAAAATTGCAAGCAAATTCAGAGGACTGATTTACCTTACCTATAGTACAACTGTTGCAAACTATTGTATGTTCATATGCAACTGTTAATTGCATCTGTTTTGTCAGTTTTACTGATGATTTGTTTAGGTTTTACAGGCAGACACTCTTCAGGTCTTATTTCCTGGCATTTGGCCGCTCTGCACTTGATGTTTTTGTCTCTTCAGCGTGATTTTAAAAAGTCTCAGACTCAGCTAGTTCCAATGAGTAGGAAAAAAATGCACCTCACAGCACTGCCTTTCGTGAAAACCACAGGCTAGCCAAACAACACTGATCCCGAATAATTTTTACTGTTCAAATATGCTATGAAAGAATTAGTTTCCTGGCTTTTTCTCTCACACAAAGACAAAAACAAAACCAGTGAACACTGGAAAGTTGAAATATTAGTTCAGTATACCCTTTATACCCTCTGAGGATTAAACAACTTACCTAACAAAGCCTTTCTCATAATTCATATACTTGTCACTAGCAAAACTTCCTTACAGTGATAAACTTTGCTCAGGCAAAGCCTTTCTTCCTGGCTGCAAGGTTGCTTTAATTCATCTGTCGAGGAAAACAGAAGTCATCTTATTCAGAAGACTTTAAATATCTTTCCGTTTATGTGACCTCTTTATTGCCTCCAAATTTCTTGAATCCTGTAAACCACAGGTACTGTCGTGTTAGACTTGTGTGAGCACCAGACATAGACAGGGAAAGGGGTTTTCCATACCATCACTGACACACCGGCTGTCTTGCTCTGGGGTGTTTGTACACGGAAGGCTTCTGGCTTGGTTCATGTTTGCAGGCACCCATTCATCCATTGCACAACCCCTCTGCATTAAAGTGAGTGCAGTTATACCAGGCGTGTCTGATTTAAAGGTATGGGATTTTTTCTTTTTACTTACAGGAAAAGCTATTAGGACTGGCAAAGAAAAATGCACAAACAAAGAAAACAACAGGCAAGTTCTAATAAATAACATCTGGACAGAGCTACATTATGGAATTTTAATATTAAAATAAGCAGTGTTTACAGCATGTCTTGAATGACGTCAGTCAAACCCCTATCATAAATCTTCTGAAAAATAAAACAAAGCTAAGAGTCATAAAGCAACATCTTGGAATGGTTACGGCATTACTGATGTGCAGCTGATGGAAGTTTTATGTATTGCATCAAATCAGACAATGAACTCAGAATGTCAGTTTTTAACATTTCTTTATTATGCATGGCTGTCCTTCATTCTGAACAGTCAGAAGAAGATACCTGGATTTCAGTAACATTTGCTGATGAACTGCCACGTGGTCAAAAGACACACCGTACGAATAGGCTGACTGTAATGGGACATACTAAGGTCAAGAAGATCATCTTTATTTTTCTGATCCCATGAGTCAGCCACCTTCTTTATTACTGCACTTGTGTTCTCTGTGCCTCACATCATTCTCTCTGGTTTGACATTTTACTCTGGTCAATTGGAGATTTTATGCTGCATTTAATGTTAGTATTAGTCTCATATTTTGTTGACCACCTTCATTCCATACCAACAGATCATAAATGTGATGATCTCTCTGGGTGAGATCTTCAAAACCTGAATGGGTGGGTGCTTGGACACTGTAGCACTTAGAACTTGCAGTCATGCAGAATTTGTATTTTATTTGTTGAGCTGGACTTGGCACCTGTTTTTGCTTTCTATACAAAACTAAAAACGCTGTTGCATAAGTCCTCCTTCCCAAGCTGTTTCTTGAGGAACTGTTTAATATGTCTTTTCCCCATCCAATTCACTTGTATTTCAATTGTACCAACAATATCTTGTTTGTGTCATTTAGAATACAACAGCTATTTATTTCTGTGACTGGGGTTTGGGAGAGGGAGGTAGTTGGATATACTATACACTTTGAGCAGAATTCTGTATCATAGAACACTTCCAGGGATGAGGCATCCACAGCTTCTCTGGGCAACCTGTTCCAGTGCCTCACCACCCTCTCCATGAAGAATTTCTTCCTGATATCCTACCTAAATCTCCCCGCTTTCAATTTAAACTTGTTACCTCTTGTCCTGTCACTACAGGTCCTTGTATAAGTTCCCCCCACAGCTTCCTTGTAGGCCCCTTCAGGTATTGGAAGGTGCTATAAGGTCTCCCTGGAGCCTTCTCTTCTCCAGGCTGAACAAGCACAACTCTCAGCCTGTCCCCATAGCAGAGGTGCTCCAGCCCTCTGAGCATCTTTGTGGCCTCCTCTGAACTAGCTCCAACCAGTCCTTTCTTGTGCCTTCGTCATTAAGGATCCTCATTTCCCTGTTTGAGCAGATGACTTTCTCCTTCACCATGAAGGGTTTCTACATGCCTTACTGCCTCCACCCGCCATGGATAGATGTTTTCATTAAGCAAGACAGACCGCTGCTGAAGCGTGGGCTATCGCTAGGCAAGAATTTGGTAGGACATGACAACTCTAAGGTGTCAACAGAATTCTGTAAATATCTATCAAAGATTTCATGTTATCACACGTCAGTGATGCCAGCACAGGAAATACAGTCCTACCTGATTTTCTTTCATTTATATGAGAATGGAGCTCAGCAGTTTCCTTTTTTAAAACACCACACTGTGCCTGTCCTTCCATGATACTCGTTTAACACTGCTATGTGGCACAATGTTCGGTGGTCTCATCTTCAGATAATCACCTTGAAACTTCAGATCCATTTTTAAGCTGGACCTGGGATAAGAATCACATAGAATAACTTACTTTCTTTGAACCTTAGCTGACTATGCTGAAGCCAGATGCTTGTAGGGTGCCTTTATGCTCCTTCCTTAAGATCTCAGTTTTCTTGTTGGCTTCTTGTTCACATATGCCTAATAAAAGATGATTATTTTTAAGAGCAATCTGAGACACTTCAATAATAGTTTCTCAGCAGGGATCAGTGGCATCTGAGTAACTCCTTGCATCTTTGGCTGACATGACAGTGATATGACTGGCAGAGAATTAATTCAGTTGCTAGATAAGTAAATTGCTGGATAAATACAAGAAGAGAAATTGGGTTCTTTTTTAGGACTGGAAATTGAGATGTCTGTAGTCACATCAAAAAAAGACACTTTTCCAGGTCCTATTCTGCAAGCAAGAATGTGTACTTATCCTATCCTGAGCAATGAAGATGATCGGCTGTTTGGCTGGTCTTTGTGACCCTTACATCACCGCATTGCAATTCTAATAAATGTTCCCTCCTCTTTGTCTCACATCTTATTCCTTACATCAGACCTGAGGTGCAAGAGGTTCCTTCTAGATGCCTTCTCTGTATACAGGTTTCCCCCTACCACTGACCACTTATGGGTGATCTCTTTTTTTTCCTTCACATTTAACTCTCATTAATTTTAATTAGACTCAGACTAAGCCCAAACCCTTTAGCACAATTTTTAACAAAAAGGAAAAGAAACATAGCAAGCCTGCCAGATGAATTTTCCCAGAGCTCTCACAGCTTTAATTTACACTACAGACACACCAGGATGTGGTTGGAAGAAGCCTTGCGTTTCCTGCTTGTGCATGCTTTGGATGCATGACCTCAAGATGTCAAAAAGTCAGTGGGTCATGGGGACAAGTCCGGCTTTGTGGCTTATGTTTTCTGGCTTGTAGATATGAAACACGTAAACAACTTTTGAAGACACAAGATTTAGCTTTAAAAGCTCAAGGCAAGTCACTGGGTTAGCTTTTCTGCTCTGAAAGAGACACATTTTTCAGACTAAATCTTCTCGATTGCTTCAGCTTTTCCATATGCAAATCTACCAATAGGGAAAGTGTGTCATGAAATGACATACAAAAATTCAGAAAAAGTATTAATCAGCATTTAATTTTTTAAAAAATATGCCTGTCTGGTGAACACCCCCTATACCTGAGTGGTTTTTAGCTTTCTTCCTCTTCATTATCTATCATGCAAAACTGACTTCTATTTGGCTTCTGAAATGTATTGAGTTCTGCAGTGGTAAGGATCTTTGAATCCAATTTAACCTTGGTGGCCTGCCATCCGGAATAGAAAAAGCAATCTTAATGGAATGCAGGTGCAGCTGAACTGCACTATGATGTGGTGGAATAGACCCTCAGGGGCTCCCAAAAGTCCCATATGAAAATCCACCATCACATTAAAGGACTGCAATGATTTCCTTGCTCCACAGAATCCCTTTTTTCAGTGACTAGAGATGACAACCCCTGGGTTCACCACACTTCGGGAGAGCAGGGTCCTTTGTGCTTATTCAGTGACTTGACAAAATTGTGCATATACAGTTTCTCTGCAATGTTTGGAAATGTCCCTTGGAACCAGAACATTTCTGTCCTTCCCTAGCCTGCCTTAAAAGTTACATCGTACTGAAATATGTCTCAGAAAATAACCCACCCAGCAGGACACATGTATTACAGGAGCACAGACCTCTGTGGAGGTCTGATGGCCAAAACATGCAGCTTCTTTGAGTCCAAGCATAATTCCAAAAGGCCTTCTTTTTCACTTACGTAGAAACCTAATTAAGCCTCTTTCCTATGCTTTTTCTATTCATTGTACCACACTGGTAGTTTGGAGACATAAAATAGAAAGTGCCTGAGAAGTGTGGGTTTTAAAATGTCATGTTTAATGCTCCTGTCTCAAATAGCAGTGACCCGGCATCTTTACCTTAATAAATGAGGAATTACCCTATGGAATTTCCAAGAGGTTGAGGCCTGCTGAATCTCACAGCCTGGTGCTGTTCTAAGTGATTGCATCAGTTGCTATAATCAGGGAGCCCTGAAAAATATACTGAATACTTGATTGTGTTAATTATCACCTTTCATACACAGATTCATTTTAGCCATGCCTGGCATGCACTTTGTGTTAGGTAAATATTTATCCTGCTAAAGGCTTTTGTACCAAGAGGTAAAGACCACTGAGTGTATCCACACTCCATACCTCTTGTCCCTGGGTCCATCCTGGGCCCTGTGTGGTATCCTGAGACTGTAAGACACTGTTAATTATTTTCTGTGTATTTTATTCAGTTTAAAGAGTCTGAAACAGTGTGAGGACTATGTTGGAGCATAGCAGTGTTATGTTTTTATATCACTAAGCATAGGGGATCCTCTGCATGCCCTGAAGATGACCAAGAGTGCAAAGTCTCCAGGAGGACTATGAAAGTGCTGGACTGTGTGATCTCAATCACAGTGCTCATCTGCAAAGGCCCTGGCATAAGCTTCCTCCAGAACTGTACCTAGAGTTTGGTTTAAAAGACATGCATTTTATTCACTCTAAAAGGGAGCCCAGGATTAAATAAGATTTTTGCAGTGTGAGCAGGCAGTGGTCAGGACCAGAGAACAAAGCTCAGACCCAAGCACTGACAGTGACACCCACACACATTGTAGCCCTGATACTGACAAGACTTTTTAACACTCATCAAGGCTATGTACTGTTTCTGCTCTTGAATGTTAATCAAAATGTTACAAAAGAAAGCCTGAGGGACAAAATCTCTTCTCCTCCCAGATCTCAGGGATACTGGACGGATGCATTGGGCTTGCTATTCTGTGAACACTGTCACTGACTTGAATGCAAAGGGTAAGCGTGAGCCAATATTTCAGAGAAGCTGTTTTCCTCATAGGCAAGTTATTCAATAATTAATTGCTGATAACAGACTAAGATGCATCTTATATTACTTTTAGATAATACTATGCGTGTAAGTACTTGCATGCACTGAAGTAAAAAGCCTAGAATCAGTAATTAATGCCACCTGATCCAGTCTTATCCTTTATCTCTTCTTATATTGTTATTGTTTAAAATCAATAATTTTAACCACAGCTGCTTAAATGACCGTACTTATTTGATTTTTTTTTTCCCCAAAAAAATAATCAGCTTAATTTGATTTAAAAAGAACAGCCAGAGCAAGTTAGAGATTTATTTATTTTCCTTCAAAGTGGCTCTTGGCAGAAAAAAACTTTTATTCGTTGCTGATATTCTCATACACAGATTTCACCTCCAGCTGCACTCCAGTGTTTAGGTTCCATGGGCAGGCAGTACTTTTATTACTGCATACTGATGCCAACCATCAGGAACACAAGGGTGGATGATGTCAGTCAGCATCAGGTAATGGGACTGTTCAGAGTTAGCCCTTCAGGGCAAATGAATTACCCTCATCACCACTGCCTGGGTCCTCTCACTGTTGAGATCTCCAGGAGTTTTGCCACTGACATCAGCAACAGAATAAAATCCAACATAAACTGCCTGGTTTAAAATACCTGTGGCTGTCTTATCTTGCAGTACTGGCAGGGCATTAATAACTGTCATCTTGCTTTAGTGCCTTTTACATCAATGCTACACCAAAGTCTTTAAGACATTTGGACAGTTTATACATTGTCAGTGTTACATATGGTTTCATAAAGAGACACATATTATTTATAAAAGAGCCTGGCAGGGTCCTCATAGATCCAAAGCCTTTTTTTTATTTTTAACCTAATTTTCCTCCAGTTTAGGTCTTGCCTGTTTCAAACTGAAGTGGTCTGTGATGTGGCAGCCAACCTGACTGCCAAAATCAGTGTGTGGGATCTCATCCAAAACTCACTGTGGTCAGGGAGAAACTTGCCACTAATTCAGTGGGATTTGGACCAGGCACTCTTGAATCTCCTTTCTCATACTGTAGTTTTACATCCCTGTAATGCCTTTGGCTTTTTTGAAAGGTATCCTGATCTGCAGGAGGGAGAAGAGAAAAATGTTTCCTTTTGTATTTTTTTTTTAAACATTTTCTTTTACATTGTTTCAAATGCTTTTGATTTATACATCAGCACACACCCAAAAGCAGTCTCTGAAAGCGACAAGGATTCAGAGGCTTGTTTGTACAGCTTTAGACTAGAGTCTGCTTAACTGTGAAAAATAACATTTTTGTAGGCTGTTACTTCTTAAAGAGCTGCTGGTGCCTTCTGGAAATCTTTGAGGAATAGTTTGTTTAGGAGTGAATCTGTTTAGGACAATATACAATTTTGTTTTTCTGGTCTCTATCTGCTAAAAGTCTCAAACAAAGCAATCAGAAAAGACTGAAAACTGCAGTGAGAAAAGCACAAAGAAAAAAAAATCATATTTATCACAATTAGAATCCATTCATGGAGCAGAGCCAAATACTTTTACAAATAATGTAGCCTTAATGATCTGTTTTTAGAAAGAGACCAAATCTCTGAGAGTTTTTTAGCTGGAGTGGAAAGCTATTCAGATCGCCCTTTTTTTAATTATTATTTATTTTTTTTTAATGCAACTTTTCTGCTGATGTATACACCGGCAACAATAAATGACAATTTGACCAGCAGAAAATTTGACAAAGAGGTCCTATATCTTCTACCAGTGCGTTCCTTAGGAAACTAAGACTTCACATTACACTTTATCAGAATTAAGATATAACAGGGACGTAATGTGGGGAACATTTCGTGATGTAAAATGCTTTCATTGATGTCCATGCTTTCATTGCTGCCCCTACACTTCTACCAATGGCGTGGTAGGGACAAGATCAGACTTCATTGCTCTCAGCTGCCATCTGATCAGTCTGGACTGTGTGCATGTGGAATAGAGGGGAATATTCTTGAAACTGCTCTACTTTAAACTTCAGAGCAGCCTGACATTCAGATTCTGCTTCTCAGGTTTTTTACCGCACTTACCCTTATGCCCATCTCAATATAGAAATGTGTTGATATTCTTAGCAGTGGAATTTCTTTTCCATTCCAATTACTCCATATTGAATTTAAAACACGTCCCTGTCTAAACTTTTCCTGAGTTCCTCCGTACTTAATAATTTAATTACAAATTTCATCAACACAAAAAGAACATTCTAAGAATCACGTTGACTAGCCAGGTTATGTTCCTCCACCACCTGCCCAGCTCAAGACACTGTCAGAGTACTGAGCGCTTTACAAATTCCTTTCCAATAGTTTATAGTCATAGTTTTGCAATAGTAAGTGGTTGTCCAGAAGTTATGCAGAGTAACAACCTCCTACTATGCATTGTGGAAACTGAAAGCAAATAAGCTAAAGTATCTATGTAAGTTTCCATTTACCTTTACTTAATAATACATCAACTTTAAGCATTGCATTTTATAAGAGTTAATGAACGCCAGCATACTGAGCTCTAAGGATGTGGGAGAAATCAATGTCTTAGCTGGGTCCTGATGTTTCTACTTAGTTTAATTCAGCTCTTACCAAACAAAACTCTTGTTGAAGTCAATGAATATTTAACCCAAAAAAACAATTGAATAAAGACAGAAAACCAAATTCAACATTCATTTAATTAAATGTCTTTTGGCACAAGAACAGCAAGATTTGGCCTTAAGCAAGTCTTCAGGATTGGACCAATGTTCCTATACCCCAACCCCCGCTCCCCCTCCCCAAAAAAAAGAAAAGAGAAAAAAGAAAAAACTAAAAGGCAGAATCTACAAGTTTCCTATATTAGTCAAACACAATGTATTTTTACTGATGATAGTTTCCTATGGGAAAGTTTGCAGTCACTGCTCTGCATGGGAGGGGACACTGTACAAAGTCACATCTATCCAATTCAATCTCCATGAATGTTCCCTTTTTTTTTCCTTAACCCCTGGAAAATTAAACTGCAAGAGAGAGCAATTTTATAAAATCTTTCTATTGTTTTTATCAGTTTCCAGAATCCCTTCTCAGAACACAGCCTTGTCTGACCCTGTGTAAATCAGGCACATCTGCCCCATTTCAACATTAGCATCAATATGCTACTATAGAACAAATCTTTAAGTTGATCACTGCCTTCAGGCTCAGCTTAGCCTTCAAATTATGTAAATACTTCCTATTCAAAGCTTGTCTTTATTTCCCTGAGAATAGCTGAAGCTATTAGGTTGTGATACCTAATCAGTCTTTTTTATCCAGATGTGACTAACAACAAAAATACCCCAGACCCTGAGGAAATGAAATTTCAGTCATAGGCTTGTTTACCTTGAAAGAGCTTTGTCATTTTTGCTTCCTTAACATGATCATGTTTTGTCTGCTCGACAGGAAACAGTTAACAGAAGCATGGAGTCCTCTCCCAGTGATTTTCAGATGAGCAAAGCTCAGACCAAAGTCCATATGGTATTCACCCATAAACACAGACACACGACAGGAAAAATGCATTTTAAGTCTGTGCACTGTGTGTCTTGGAAGAAGTTTGTCAAACAATTATGAAAAGAATTCGGCTTCCTCGTAGCACTCTGGGAATGTACTTAGATACTGGATCAGTTCTCATCTGGCTTCAAAGAAAACACTTGAATAGGTCCCATTTTTACAGAATAGTGTTTATAATGTAATTTTACTTCTCATTAGGGATCTCTTTCTTTGGCAATGTTACTTTTAAATAAGATGATTAATATTTAAAGTCACTTAATTATCACATGTTAACCCACTTCCAGAACTGGTTAAAGCTACCCTTTGATGTATAAAGGAACCAAACTCACCACTGCAGCTTTCTCATGAAATGAAGATGTTTGGAACATGAAAAGGAAAGTTTTCTTCTTTCCTATTCTCTCCCTTTTTGAATGAACAACTTAAATTCCTCAGCATTCTTAGATTCATATCTGTGCACCTACTTGCTGAGGAACCTCATTTCACCTTGTCTGAGCTGCTTTTTTCCAGCAAGGTGTCAGTTATGTTAAATGATTGAATCTGTCATTCTGGGAATTTCCACATGCAGGGAACAATATTGTGCAGAGGCCACTTGCCATTTGCCAAGCTAAACTTCCAGTTGTTTGCAGTAGTCATGTTACATCATACTTCCCACTATTAACGTTAAAAAATCACTGTGCAAACAGGTGTATTTCTCCTCCTGGTTTCACACCTAGCTCCCAAAAGCATTAGTGTATAGGTGAGAAGGTGTCAAATCGAAAGCCTTGTAAGTGGAAAGACAGCTTTACAAAGTGCCGGTAGATGAATCAGCAGAGCCATCCCAGCTCTCCAGCTCTCTGGGCATGACGAGACTGGATGGCTATATACTGCCAGTCCCACCATTGTCCAGCGCTACACTTTGATGGAGGATTAAGAAAAAAAACTTGTGACGTAGGCTCCCCAGTATCACTATATTACAAAATCTGTGTGCGATGGGGGGGCAGATTGGATTAAAAGGTGTTCAAAGGTCCATCTTCGGTTTTTTGAGATTCTTTCTCTTCTTCCATTCACATATCTAAAAAAGACAGACAGTGGTAAAACAACTCTAGCATGAAGTGATTTAGTCACTGTGAATGGGAATGACAGAGGAAAAATATTGCTAAAAATGTTTTTGCAATACCAAAAGATGGGATTGAAGAGTTGTCCAAGACAATCTACCTAAGCCTTCTCAGCTGAGCTATGATTTACCAGTGTTCACTGCCTATATTAAAATGTTTTCATGGGCTGAAGAAATACTGCCAAGGAATATCTGAAAGGTGAGTCAATCCAGGTTTTCTTTCTCAGTTTGTTTGCATAGTCCATTATAGACTAGGGACTATAGTAAATTTAGCACTCCCTAAAGTCATTTAGGAATAATCAGGTATCTAAAAAAGTGTTTCTCAGAGCAGGCATACTGCGCGCTGTGACACACTAACCACTCAGCCAGATATTTTGGTGGAATCACTAAGTCCTTCAAACACCTGAGTTTTGACATCACTGTTAAGGAAGCACTTCAGTACTATTCTTCAATTGGGCACCAGACCCTAATATCCATCCTGCATGTTGTGACATAAAGCTCTTTCTAGATTTACCATTAAGCACCCAGATGAGCTCTACACTAGAAAATGACACAGGGCCATGACACAGGCTTGACCACTAGCCCAAAATGCTGGTTTACTGTTGAACTGTGAGAGTAGCTATAGCGTATGGGTGGTGAGCTAGAGCTCTTCCAGGTGGTGCTCAATTACAGTGCAGGAGACAGCAGATGTCAGGGACCAGTATGACATGACAGACATCCCGCTCTCCTGCAACCCTATCCCATCAGACTACACATGCTACTTCTCCACAATACTTCCACATACCCTACATATCAGCCCACATATGATGCACAGCAATTTCTTCCTACAAAAACATCATTTCGCTGGGTTACAAGACAGCACTTGTATTGTTACAGATACACTGAACACATGACACCTTAGGCTTATGAGGGCCATATGTTGTCTACAACTGAGTGTTAAATTGTACAAAACAAATAGTATTTCAGCATCTGTGTTTAATGGTATAAATGTAAGTCTAAATAGAAGATTATTCAGGAAATCTAGATTGTTGTCTTTTATTTAGGTGCCTACATGTTATGTAACTAGTGATTTATTTGCCTATATGTTTTTCTTTATTCACTCTGGAGGCCTCTTATGCTGGTGTATGAATGTGTATGTGAGAAACACAGTAGAAGGTGAGTGAATAGAAGACACATGATAAAAAAATGCTTTTATTGCAATGACAAGGTTAAGAGCCAAAGACTATTCCCCCAAAGCTTTATCTACTAAATGCGTTTTACTGCTACAATATGCTAGCACTGAAATATTCTAAGTAAAAAAGTTCCCTCACACAATTCTTCAGGCAGCCATCATCCTGAGTTACTGCATGTTTTCCTCTTTTCATGTAAAAGCAATACAGAAAAGGGGTAGAAAGTAATAACGGTTTTATATCTGCGTTATAACTTGACTGACACATGTCAAAAATAGAGAGGTTGGAGGAAAATAGGATTGTGTCAAATAAAATGTTCCCAAAAAATAGAAATGGAGCCTGATTACACTCCCTTGTTCCACTTTCTGTCATCCTTTCTGTGAATTATGAATTAAATTTGAAAAAAATTGCTGTACTTTTTGTCTTACATCAACTAGAAAAAAACAAGCATAGCATACCTGAAACTTTATTAACACACATGTAAAGGAATAGTATATTTCATGCTTTGTCAAGATTTTCTGAGATTCAGTTGCATCTACCTGGAAACAAACAAACAAAAAAAAAAAAAAGAGACGAATATTGGACCCTTTTCTTTGCAGGCAGACTTTTAACAGTTTTAACAGGCAGATCCAGTTATGCTGATGGTAAAACAGGTTGTTTGTTACCTTGCTTGAGTGATAAAGGACTGTGTTAACAAATACCTGCTTTCTGTACTTTTGAACAGTGTGGTACTATGAGATGGTAAATAAATTACGAAAGCATGTAGCAATTTTTTTAAGGCATCTGCAAAACTAGCGTCAAGTACAAAACTGCATGGTTGCATAGAATAAAGCATTAGACTAGTAGAAGCTCACTCTGCCACTTCAAATTGGTTCAGACAACCCTGAATAGGTAATTTTGTCCTAGCAGATCTTGTGTCGCCTCAGGTACTGTCTGTCTGTGCTGCTCTAGCTTTTTGCTGGGTCAGAAATCTTCTGCTCTCCTGCAGCCAGCACAAACCAGTCTAAAAGAATAAAGCCAGCATGCATATCACATTCTCCAGTTAACTTTGTAGAGTTTGGATCACGCGTCCATGCCTGATTGTGATTAAATCTGCACAATCTGGTGAACTGTATTAAGGAACACGGATCGTTCTACAAGTTAATTTGACTGAAAGACATTTAGCTTGCTCACAGGGGCAGCTTCGACAGCAGATCTAATAAGGCCAAGGATCTGTGAGGAGCAGAGAGAGGTAACTGATGGGTAACAAGATGTTTTCTCACTTCTCTGTACCTGAAGTCCTCTAAAATCCATCTGTTTCTTTGTATTTTGTGGAATTTGATGTGCTCGCTAGAGGCAATGTTCTGACTTACGAGTTACAGTCATGGTTTGGGATAGCTCTGAAGTCTCCCATCCTTGCTTGTTGGCCTCTCCCTTTCCAATGTGTATCTCTCTCTCCACAGGGAGGGTCCAGGACCCTATGAGCAACAGCAACACACAGAGGTGTATTTAGCATTTATCAGCTAAACCAGATCTGCAGCCAGAGAAGTAGAAGTTATTATTGCCCATGGAAGTAATAAGTGATGAATCAGTACGCAAAGTTTCTTAGTTTTATAGTTGTCTTATCCTGAGTTTGTGGATCAGGTCCCTCAGTGATGCAGATCCATGGTTGTTTCAGGTAGGGATTTCTAGCACACGTCCTCCTGAACATACCACATTGAAGTTGAAAAGAGCCTTCTTTAAAGATAACAATTTTTTACAAGCACTTATATCTTTCTTTCTTTGTGAGTTCCACAGTGTTTCAGGTCCAACACACTCATTCGAGATGGTTCCTAACAGTCACTAACTCTTTGCATAAACAACAGACTAAGGCTCATGATGAAAAGTGAAGGACTGCAGATGGCCGATGAGCAAGGTCAGTACCTGAGGAATATGAGGTATACCTTAAGATCAATAGCTAGATGTCTGACTTGTGAATCTCTGATATCCATCTCCGCCAGATGAAGCAGGAACAGGAACAGAGTCTACCTTTACGTAGCAGTGTAACTGGTGACCCTTTCTGTACCTCCTTCTTTTTCCCTTCTAACCCTTAACCCTTCCCTTGGATTTGAGACTCCTAGGACAGCCTGTGTCTCTTCCTTCAACGAACCACGTTCTACATTTTTTTAATTAAAAAAAAACTTCAGACTTTTGAAAGTAATAAAAATAATAAGGTTAAGGTGGAGGCCATCCCTATGTATAATGGGGGAGATGGAGGTTGAAGTGTAGGAGAAGGCACGAGAGCTAGTTTGGTAATCCAGGAGCATGCCAAGGCAGAAAAGTGTCTCTGGTTTATGCAATAGAAGTAATACTTGTCAAGTGGGAGTAATACGGGTGTAGGTCTTATTCTGAAACACGCAAAAGTGTGCATGGCTCCTGCAGTTGCTTTTGGCAAATGTTCACAGCAGACAGGATAGCAAAGAGCAGCTTTTTATATATAGTGACTCAATGGGATGAGAATGGAGCTGAAGTGGAAGGATCATGTAAAGAATAAGGTATATACTGAGGAGATGGGAAATTCAGAGGTATGAATATAGAGGGAAATTCTTCCTTTCCCAAAACCATTAAGCTACTATAGCCACAGCAGTAGTTTTGGGGCAGAGAATGTCTCCATGTCTTACAAACCCTCTAAGACATCACACAGTTCATACACTCTGAAGAGTAACCAGAAACTGTCCTTCATTAAATCACCACATATAGAACAGAATATGATGATTTCATCCTCTAGAAGCAGTCTCTTTCAAGCAACAAAATTATCAACAAAACCAAAATTAAGAACACAGTGTTAAAGTATATTCTCTTTCTTCTCTGCTCACAGTGAGTTCTGTATGCTCACAACATACATCTCCACTCTGTCTGCAAACTCCACTAAACACATGTTCCTTATGCCAGTCCAAAAGATAAACCTGCAGTTTAATCCCTAGAAAGAATCTGAGACACTAAAACTCAGTGCTGACTGATGTTGTTCTTAGAAAGGAGAAACCACAGAAACAGAAATACTTACAAAAATATACAAAACCAAAATAAAGGGGCAGCATCCAGTGGACTGCAAAGCTTTTCTGCAAAAGTTTGTTTTTCACTCATTCTTCTTTAGTCCCTTTGCCGTTAGCACATGATGTCATCCTTTGCTGTCCTTCTCTTTGCTTAGCACTGAACTGGCAGACCACTCATCTTCACATTGCTGCTGACAGTGCTGATGGCAAAAAAACACATCACAGCTTTAAAATGAGGCTTGCTAGAGAGGCATGCACTTCATTGCTTCCAAATACACACATATATTCATGAAAGTATCAGGCAAATGGAGATGTCTTACGGAGATGACCTCATTTACATCCAGAGCTCTAGTTTGCTACCATTAACCTGCTCTCTACAGCTACAAAGACAGGTAACACAGCCAGAGTACTTGCGGATGCCTCGCTGGCATTTTTACGAGCAGGTAGGCAAGGTTAAAGTTACATGGATGGGTCCATACCTGTGGGATTCTGTCTTTGTTCTTCAGTGAATGCTGGATTGAACTCAGAGGTATTTCCAAATTTAAAAATTAATTTGTTACTTGTTGTCAGACTATTTGCACAGAGAGGAACCAAGCTGATTTTCTCTGTCTGACAGTTTAAAACTGAGGTGTGTTAAGATGAGACAAAACAAGAAAATCTCGAGAATGTTAAAGACTGAAAAAAGCTGAAGCATTAGCTGAGGTATTTTTAGACTTTAAGCTCTCCAGGGTTGTGATTGTCTGCTGTTGAGTATTGTACAAAGCTGAGCATGTTACTAGCTCTAAACAAGCACATCATCTCTACCATTGAATCTCTTCAAATTAGACAAAAAGAGAAAATGCTGATACAAATAAGTAGAAAGATGGAAATGTTTTACTCAGAGATAACATCTGTAAATCAAATTATTCAAAAGGATTCCCTTTTCAAAATCTGGAGTAAACAGGCAGTTTGATCATGTATTTCCACAACAATCTGTTCGTCCTATGTACTGCCTACTTTCTGCAGACCAAAGTAAGCTTGCAGGCTATGACTGCCAGGGTGTATGAGTTGACAATTATAATTCTGAAGACAAATATTTCCTAATGTTTCTGACTCAAATCAGGCTACATTAAATTACATCAACTAGAGAATACTGTAATTGAAACAAAAAATAATCAGTTGAAATTTCTGTTTAAAAGGCAAAGAATTCCTAATCAAGAGTGTGATTTTTCATTCCTTTGCACCCCAGGATATCACGATTGTGAAAACTGGGGAGCATGGAAGATAGTACAATTACGCACCATAATTCTTTACTCATTTACATTAAAATTCCATTTTTCATTTGCCATACTCATATATAAAAAACTTCAAAAGACATAATCATGCTCCTGGTGTTTTCTAAGACAAAAATAGTCCATTCAATAGTAGTTTAAAACCCCAGGCACTGCAAAATCAAAATGGGATAACAGAATGTATTGTTCAAACTAAGAAAACAAAGGAAGTTAATCAAGGTCCTTATTTGACTACAGCTGTCCTCAGACATAAGCCAAGAGAGGTATTCCTTAACCAATAATTAATGAATAGACACCTGGGAAAAAAAAAAAAAAAGACTACCAAATTCTAATTTGTTTGCTTAAACAGGGCAACAGTGACTATAAAAAGCAGCTATTACTATAGAATCTGTGCAGAAAAAACAGCTAGCTCTCCAGCAAGAAAGAAAAGATGCTTCTTTCTTTAAGCCTGAGAAAAGGTAAAAATATTGCCATATTAGTATTGGTCAAAGAAAACCCCATTCAGGTCTACTACAAGATAAACAATGAAAGGATTTGAGTTCTATAGGAATCTGAAACATATATTTACCCTTTTAGTAATTTTTTCAATATATTTGAGGGAAAAAAATAGGAAAAGAAAAATCAACTGCTGTGAGATACAGGATCCACAGGACATATATGGAGCTTATTAGAAAACAGAAATATTTCCTGAGGTAGTTGGGAAGATTCTAGAAGTAACTAGGATCAGAGGTTCATTGGTTTTACTCAGAGGACTCACTGGTTTTACTCTGATAATCACACATCTTCTTGTGGACAATAAATTGCCCATTTCTGAGATCTAGCCCATTTTTGTGAAGAAACATCATTACATTAACTTAGTTGCAAAGATTCTGAGGTTTACTTTGGGGAGGATGATTAGAGAAGTGGGTGATTTCTCCACCCTCTTCAACCACCACTTCGACACTGTTGTTCAGGCTGTGTTACATACATGTGTGCACGTACACAAACCAACCTTCTTTGGACAGACACTTCAAGGAGGTCCATTGGCTCGAGTAAAATTTACTAGTCTCATCTTTGTTGCCACTGACCACAATGAGGAGGAGAAACACTGAGCTGGAGGGTGCTTGGAAGCCTGAGCAGGCTTGTACATGGTAGCACAAGGTACAGCCTCTCCCACTCACTCTGAATGGGTTGGGGGTTATTGCACTGCTCTTGGTGAGAGAAAGCAAGTAGCATTGCAGCAGTGCTCAGCAGGACTAAGCAATTACTTCTAGCACTGCTGATTAGAGAAATTCTATATCAGATAGAAGAAATCAATATTCTGTTTACTATCAGAGGACTTAAAAAAAAAAAAAAAACCACACAAAACAAAACCAAATGAAAAAAGCTGTAGTGGAAGCCAGGGGGGAAACTGAAGAAACTTGTGTTGCCACAGATAGGTCTTCTGGCATTCACCACTGCTTGTGTATAAGTAACAGTACCTAATCAAAAGGATCTACATCTGTGTGTGAAAGAGGAAAAGTGGCATTACTAACCATTCAACTAAAATTCCCTTTACCTGAAATACTTCACAGGAACTAATTCTTTTGAATCACAACCTGCCAGTTAAATCTTTGGAGGTTACAGTTTAAATGGCTTCTCCTCCACAATCTCTGTGTGTACATCCCTTGGAGAGGATGCAGAGAAAGGCTGGTAAAAGAAAGACTCAGAAGCTGTAGCTTAGCGTTGCCAGGAGATTCTTCTCTTCTGTGTGCCTAAGCCTTCATTAAGTGAAAAGACTGAAAAGCAACCCTTAATAGTTGACCAATGGAGCAAACCTGGGCCTTGTGGAGAGAACTCAAAAAATCAGGTAATATACTTCAGTAGTTATATATAAAAATAAGAAGAATCAAGAAGAATTATCTAGAGGAATCTGAAGAGGTAAAATTGATGTGATGGAGTAGAAATGAATGATAAATGGTGGTTCAACAGATTATTGCTAAACAGTCTCTGCATCTCTACCTTCCCTGTTACTATATAATTCTTTATTTTAAGATATCAGAAATGTGTATGTGAATGGGAGGTTAAAATCAGACAGGAGATAGAGAAAGATTTATTACCCACGTTCATTCTTAGATGTGACTGAACAGTTAATTACTTGCGATGCTGCCTTGGCAAACAAACCAAGGAGAACAACAAACTTGAAGCATCTCCAAATTCTTCTGTTTCGCATTTGATCATTTGCTAGAGTAAACATCTTTTGCCATGAGACACGGGTACAATTTTTTTAAGGATGTCACAGCTTGGTTTGTCTGATTTAACACTGCATGCTGTGAAATTTCTTCTAGAGATCTGATTACACTGAAGCAGTAATACAATAAATGCATGACAGTAGTGTTGCATCAAAGCTAAAGACTATTTCAAATTCATCTATGAAGATGAAGGAGGCTTAACTTTAAGGGTCTCTATCAAACGCTGTCATCCAATATAAATGCTGCCTGCTGCCAGAAAAGACGGTCCTGTGTTCCCCTAGGTTGCCTGTTCCCACCACCATAAACTGTACCAGAACTGGCATTTGCAGGGTGAGTCAGATCACTATGCAGCTGCACAAATACTCATGTCAACCCAAAGGAAGAAGAAGATCATCCAATTGGAGGTGGCAGGTCATACTTATGTCACATTAAAGTGACTAGTAGCACAGGCTAAAAAATGTGCAGGATATTGCTCTCCGCCTGCCAGCAGAAATTGCAAACAATAGAAAACCTCAGCTGAGAGCACTGTGTGACCTTTCAAGTTAGCATGCTAGCAATAAAGTGTTTTGAAATGTGACCATCTGTTTTTGAACAGATAACTGGAAATTCTATTTATCATTCCCAAGCTTCTCGACTTATTAACCACCAAATAAGTGATTACTTACCCCTTCTAAAACCATAAAGCATATACCTCCCTATACAGTAATGTCCCTTGCTTTTTGCCTGTAGCTAGGCACCATCACCGATAGCAAAAGAATGTCCCAGCTGTTACCTGCATTCCTAAACACCTAGTCCAGCTATGCAAAGCAGATCAAAGGCTGTTCTGACTTCCCTTGCCTTTCCTTCTCTTTTTTTTTTTTGATCCACAGCAAGATATGGAGGCCACTGCTGATCCAAGCTGAGATCTGTTTCTATATTGAAGTTCTTAATCACAGCTGTTGATTTTTTGTGATGCTGAAATCCTACAAATCTTATTAATATAATAATTTCTGTTTGTGAAAACAGGAAATTAAGCTTTTTACGTGTGTACTGAAATGTTGGGCTTTTTTTTTTTTCCTCACTACAAATGGAATAACTATGTCCTATATCCTGTGGAAGAGTTACTAACAATAATACATTACTGTGGATCAGAAAATAAATTGAAGCTAAAGAAAATCTGTCAAGAAAAAATAAAGAGGATCATAGCCCAAAAGAGAGAGAAAATTTAGGAAAGAGCAAGCTCATTATAAGAATTTTCCCAGAATGAATCCAAAAGGATTTCCACTATGTGACCCAAAATTGAGTTTTACATGTAAGGGTTAAATTTCTCAGATTAATCTTAAAACCTGTAGCTCAAGCACTTGCTGTACCTATTATTTCAAGTGGGAACTGGAGATTTGCATAACTTCTCAAAATCACATCTATTGAGCATACATCATGTACATAGTTTTGCCTAGTACCGGCAAGGGACTTTATAATGAGAACAACTAAAATACAAATTTCTATAATTTGATTTTAACTCAGTTCCACATAATACCTTTTGTCAAATCTTGTTACTTTTCTGGTATTTATGATGTGAATATGAGCCTACTAGGGCCTAAAACAGAAATAATGTCCACTTGTCAGTGTCTAAAGTCCACTCTGATCTACCTCTAGTATTTATCATCTTAGATCTGTTACATGTTCTTTCTGCTGCAAATACTCAAGTGGGATTTACAACCTGGAGGGTCCCTTAGCAGGCAGAATACTGCTGCAAGAGAGCAGTCAGGGAGTTTGGGGTGTGGGGAGGCAGAGTAGGTTGGGGTAGGCTGAGAAAATATCTGAGCAGTATAAATCCACAATAGCCAGAAAGTTTGTAAGTCATGTCCACTTCAGCCTGAATGACGAAGGGGTCATGAGCAGAAAACACTCCAGTTTCTCCCCCGCCAGAGCATTCCTTCTGGGCTGTTATTACCAAAGCAGGATAAAGAACTCTTGGATACAAAAGATCCAAGACAGAAAGGAAATATGTTTCAGACTTGAAAGGAGACAGTCCAGGCTTAAGGAACTGGTTTTCTATTTTGATTCCTTCTGCCATCTGAAATAGCCATTCCCACTAATTCTCTTCAAATTCCTTCCAGGAGTCATCTGCTCAGTGGGCAGAACCTCTCCAACTGCCTAAAAAAGTGCATATCCCATTGCATGAACTTCCCAGTTTTCCAGTACTCAATCATTCTCCTGAAGCTTGGCCATTGTTTCCATCTTCACCCCTGCCCTGAAACATCTACAGATGCTTCCTGTAAAGCTGAGCAGTTTGGTTGCACCATTCAGGAATGTGTAGATAAACTGGCTTTGAAGAATTTCATTACATGTTTGCATGAAAGCTGATGTACAAAAATAAAGTGTTTCATTACGTGACCAGCCCAATCTGATCTAGCACCTTCACTTGTTATCACTTGAGTGGACAGAAGTCTCCTATTAGTGAGTTATTCATAAATATCTATATCTACGTATATTTTTGTCTCTGTGTGTGTGTATATGTGTGACTTTTCTGATGAATCAGATGGAGAACCCAGGACTTTGTTCCTTCAGTGATGTTTTTTGATGTAGGGTAAAAAAAAAAAAATTATACAAAGAAGGAAAAGTATGACTATACTGTCATCATTACCCCTTTCCCACAGCTATACAGTTTCTCAGAATGTGTTGAAATTTCAAAATGGGAAGTAAACATGGATAATGTTTGGAAAATGTCATGATTCTCTTCAGCATTCCTTCATATTTTTCTAGCTTTGCTCTCTGATCTCGGACCTCTGTTCATATGAATGCACCAAAGAATGGTGCAAGTATGCTGAATAGCAGAGAAGAGTTGATGACATTTTAGAAACATGCCGAATAACCATTTGTTTTCCCATGTGCAATATTTAACAACTGCTTTTTAATACCAAGTATTGACTGTTCTGTCAGCTCAGAAATATCTCCAACAAACAGAAGAACCATTGTTGAGAAACAATCAAGTGAAAGAATGAAGAAATGGATCATCTGAACTCTTAAACTGCCCTCATTGCAATAGCAGGTCCCAGGCCTTGCAGCTTTCCTTCTAAACGAACACATTTTAGCAATGGTTTTTCACTTTTACAGCAGACCACAGTTTTCCTTGTCACATTTTACTGGAAAAGTAATATCAGGCAAGTCTACATTTCATCAAAACAATCGTTATAAGAAGGAGTAGTATTCTTATCTATCTAACACAAACAAAGTGCTTGCGAAGTAAGAACAATTTTGTACTGGAAAGAAAAAGAAAAACACATTTCTGACAGTACATCAAAGTGACAGTGAGATGAGTTTTCTACTCAGTAAAGTAGCTATTGCACTGTAAAAAGCACTTCTGCTGGGGTTAAATAAGTTTATGGAATGCAGAGTTCTCTCCTGGTTGATACAGTGAAGGTTTGTATCTAGTAATTCCCTGCCATCAGTGATATGATATTATTATGGATACACCCACAGCACCTGCATAAGCTCCAGCACAGCAGGAGGATACCCTCTCACAGTGACCTTTTCATAATACCACACTGTATTTGCAGCCATTAACCATGTTAGTGTTGTTATGCAGCTGCTATGCTGCTATCTTGTGTGGGTGGCTCTCTAATGCTGGCTTTTTTAAGGGTCCTTGAAATCACAACAGGATAAATCTTCTTCAGGGAGAAAGTTCAACCACATTCTTTCAGCCAAAGGAAAGCCTTTCCTATCATGCAGTCCTTGAACTCACAATTCCCTGTCCTTCTCCCTCTGCCCTAGCTGACCCACAATGAGTACAAAAAGTGAAATCCCAGGTTTTCAGAACATTTCCTATTGCAACAGGAAGGGTTTTAAACTCCCTTCCACATTCCCTAGTTTCATCACTGCCACAAGAAGAGGAGCTGGTTCAGCACAGCATTGAGCAAACAGACATGCCGAGCCAAGCTGAAGATGCCATTTTTATCCTGTGTGAACAGCCTGTGTGGCCAACAGGAATTTTACACCTGAAAAAACATCTGTGACACCACCACTCCACAGATCTGGACTGGAGGCAGGACCATGACTTCTTCACAATAACAGGAAACACTGTCATCAACAGGGAGTGGGCTGTGCTGGAGCAGTCTTTTCTATACATGCTCAACAGGGAATGTAAAGAACATTCCCTCTTAAAGTTTATTTGGTCAGCAAAGGGTGTGGGAGGCCTGCTCTAGACTCTCACGAGAAGCACCGTGTTTTCAAAGATCGCTATTAAAGGCTGAAAATCTTCTGAACCTTTTCAAATGCTTGGCCAAAAACTAATGATAATAATAATAGTAATAATAATAGCAATAGCAATAATAATAATAGTAATAATAATTTTTAAAAAGTAGCACTTTGCAGGTTGTTTAGCATCACGTCCCTGCTAGTTATGGAGCTGTGCTGGCACATTAGAAAGATTTCCTTCCCCCTCTGCTTCTCTTCTTCCCCCATCCAACTGCCACAGCATGCTGGCTCTGCACATCAGAGGAAAATAATCAGTGTTCTATATGGCCTTGCTTAACATTTAACATTGTTTAGCAGAGCTGTTTTAGACAGTTGTAGAAGTGTCTAAATATGCACACAATACATATATGACACTGAAGTCTGGACTGACTTTTTACACAGGAGTTTTGTACAGGCCTGATTACCATGAGATAACAGTAAAATGAAATCAGAAATAAGAAAGTTTCTTTTGGCACATTCCTTGAAGTATTATGTATTTGTTTTGCTTAAAAATCCTTTTGATAAACATATGCTTGGACTATTCCTGCACAAGTGGCATCGCTAATTGCTATGCCCTCTACATCAGTCCTCAGTGGCAGTAGTTTTTATCTATGAATAGCTCTCTACCGTCACAGCAACCTCAGATGTGTTTTGAACCATAACACAGAATATGAGCAAAGGAGAAGTCGGGAATTGCTGGATTGAAAGTCCTCTCTCATTTTATCTACTTCCTACTGGGTTCATACTATTTGTCCCCTATGTGTGGGGGCAGCAAATGTGCCTGGAATTTCTTGGGCTGGTTGTAGGTTTCTCCTTGCCATAGGAGTAAACATATGAGCATATTGGCTGTTTATTCACTCCAGGTGTACATCCAGTTTAAATTAACTGCTCTGAATTTAATAAATTTAAAAAAAAAAAAGTTTGTCTTTCTGTATAAGCTTCTCTGTGGAAACTGAATGTCACCATACAGACAAATCCAGTTACTTCAGGTGAATCTGAGATACTTGAGTGCCTGAAAAGTCATTGCCTGCAGGTAGCAACATGGCAGTGCTCTTCCGCATTCCTCTGAGCAGAGGATGTCCAGGACAAAGACCTGCACATCTCTTGAGCTACAGCTACTTCCTTATGTCCAGTCAGGAACAGAAGATGTTGAGGACAGCTGACAGAGGACCAAAATTCATGCTGTCTAAGAGATCTAGAAATATTCACATGCCAAAACAAAGCACTTTAAGGTTCTTTTTAGAGTTAAAAACATCATGCTATGCTGTTTGGTAGGCTACATACTATTGAGAAGCAGACAATTGGAAGATACTATCTTTTCTCTTTAAGTGCTCCCAGGCCCTTCTTAACCTTCTAATGTTGGGCATGACAGCACCATGATTACAGAAATTACTTCAGGATATTTCAAAGGCTTCTGACTTAGCTGGTCAGCCTGGGGACCAGAGGCAGTCTAGACACAGGAGCGTGAAGCCCAGCACTGTCTGGTTTACCTCCAGAGGCATACACTTGCACACATAAAATGCACTCTATTGTGAAGCCACACACCAGGAAGCAATAAGAAAGTCACTTTAAAAACAGTGTTTAAAGTAAGTTGTTGACAGTCAGTAGTCACTCCAGTTGGAGTGTTTACTCAACAAAATTGGGTAAGAAATACTAGCTATAAGACAATGAAAAGGCCAAATGGGTAATTCTTTTTGCGTGCTAGCCAGAGGACATAAGGCTGAGTGCATAATTTCTGTTGATCACCCTTAGCCTTCCTGCAAAACTGTGCACTTACAGTTCAGATGTGTCTTGGAGCCTCAGGCTTTGAGAGCAGTTTGAAATTGCACTGATCCAGTGTGTTCAGCTCAGTGCCTGTACTAATTTTTAGGGAACATTGACAGTAGTAAAGCATACCAATAAATGGTGCAAAATGTGTGCTCTGCTATGCTGGGTAAGCCCTGAGAGCCTTGTATGGAGGGGATAAACACTGGGATATAAAGGAAGAGAAAAATTTGTCTGTTTTATTCCATCACACTTTCCTGTGTTCAAGACTGGAGCAGATGTAGAGTTGGGATGCCATCAGGTGAGGGAAGAGCTTATGTTATGAGAAATGGCAAAGATAGCAAGGTTTAGCTAGTGTCATAAAATGGGAAGTCACACTCAGCTAAGGGGAAAATGTTCTTTGTATTACATATAAGACTGAGCAAACAGCAGGCCTGGAAACAAACAAACAAACCAACAGATGAGGTTGAACCAAGTCCAGATTGGTATAAATTGGCTACAAATAAAATCGGTCTGGAAATTAGGTAAAAAATTTGAGCTGTTACAATTACCAGAATTGTGAATCCACATAGCCCTTTCTTATGTGGTGATCATCACATCCTCTCCAAATTCACCTTCCATTATCCATTACACCCTTTCGTCTCCATTTAAATTCACTGAAAAAGAACCGCAATTAGCTGACTAACCTAAGGTCATGTTTCCATTTAGAAACACCACAGTATTTTGCTTAGCTCAAAATAGCTCATGTCAACATTTCTAAGTATTTTCTTTCCCCCCCTCCCCTTACATTAAATATTTCAACATCTGCTGCAATTTGGAACAAAATTATAATGTCTCCCTATGGGTTGAGGTAGTGAGGGGACTTGTTCTCTTTAGAATAGCTGTGATCCTGAGGAGATTTGTAGGCTGTAACACCTTGGGGAGTATAATACTTTAAAAAGTCGCAGGACATACGGAGACATGTACACCTCCCTGTTTTTGCAAACAAAAAGGCAAGCATGGTGTGTCTTAATGCAAGAGACTGAAGCTGAACTTCATCTTCATGATTCATTAACAAATGCTTTTATAGCCTAGTTGTCTTGGCTACTCCATTCTATATCAACTGTAGAAAATGCATTTAAAATTAAAAATAGAAAGAGCTGTTAAGATGTCAGGGGGTTTCCAGATATTAATTCAGTTTGGTTTTTACCCTTCAATAATGAGGGATGGTTTGTACATTTGTTGTCATTCCCAACTGACTGCACCTGAAATGCTTAACACAGAAGTTTAGCTCTTCTGTAATAAGTTTCTGGAGCCAGTAAAATATGGGCATTATTCCCATGCCTACTTCTACACATTTCTTCTTTGGCAACAATGGCATATTTTAACCCGTCTTGATTGCTAAAATTTCTCAAGTGAATTCATCTTAGTTAATGATGAATTAATTTCCTCTGTTTGACTTATCCCTGAGGTTGGTGCATACCCATCACAGACTGTTAGAATACCTAGTCAGACAAAATACAAGGCAAGGAAATCCTCTGGTGTGTAGACTTTTAGACATTCTTCTTGGATTTGGGAAATCATAGGAGAAACCTCATAAAAATACTTTCTAGTGTAATGTCGTGTGCTTCCAACTTCTGAGTAATAAAAAAAAGCACCTAAAAGACAATTTATAATTCCTGTCCTGTCTTGTTTTTTGTTATTTTGTGTTTTGGTCTTCAGTTGTTTAGCTCAAGGGAGTGTAGAGGCATGCAAAGGAAAAAAAAAAAGATAATCTCCATTTAATTTAATTTTTATGCCACTTTGTGTCATTTTCTATCACGCATGTCCATTAGAATTAAGAGTGCATGTAAAAATTGGGCCTTTTTAAATCCAAATAGATAAATTTCCATGGAACTTATTTGTGCATACAGAATGCTTATGTTAATTTTCAGTCTTCCACACTAAAAGTTGTAACTTTTAATAACTGGTAGATCACCACAGACAAGTATACCTGTTTCAGAAAGTGCACAACTCCTATTTAAATTTTACTTCTCTGATAGTATTTAACCAAAGGAAAATGTATTTATATTCCCATATAGAACACCTACTAAGCAAAAGGCCTATTGATTCCAGGAAACAAGTATTTTTAACAGCATTCCTGATGTTTTCCCAGACTGTCTGAACACTGCCTTTCATTCCCCTTTATCTACTCCTCCAGTACTCCTCAAATGAGGTTAAAAAGTTGCTTGACTGCTCTCACACCAGCCTAAAGCAAAGCTTCAGGGACAGAGTGGCAGTATCACACCCACAGAATATTGGCAAGAAACTAAGTAACCGAGGCCAAAATTTCTCCATCCATTCAGCCTTTATCAGTTGCCTTTCAGTCAAACTGCCAGCTTTCTTTGTACCCTACACCAGTCCTGGGCTAATCAGTGAGTTTAGCAGGTTAACACAGTGATTTACAAGGCCTGAGTGCATCATATCATTTCAACATCATCAGGGTGGAACTTCAGAGCCAGATAATGCCATGCTTGCTCATGAAAGTTGCTGTTAGCTGGAGAAGGAGGCCAAATGATTTAAGAAGCTCACTCCCAGGAGGAAGGATTGATTAGCATTAGCTGAGCGTGACTCCAAGACCCATCAGTAACAAGGACTGTAATGCCTATGAATCTGTGACTGAGTTTTGTAGGTTCTTAGATCTAGAACTGAAATAAAATTCTCTTGGAAGGCTTTTCTGGACACATTTTATAAAGAGAAAAAAATTGTTCTTTGTGTCTTCATGTTTATGAAATTAAGCAACTAAGAAGCATAAAAGAAATAAAGAATAATGGACAGATGGGTGGATGGATGTGTGGATAGATAGTTAAGGTATTTTGTATTTAAATGGATTAGCAAATCAGTTTTTACAAAGAACAACATACTGCTTTTCCTGGGATTTCGCATACTCACGAAATGAGTGAATGAATCATCATTAGTATGGAAAAGGAAAGTAGTATTTCTGCTATTCAAGTATGACAAATATGAGATATTATAATGCTACTTTTTGCTGTTACTTACATTTTCACAGAGAGAAAGTGTAGTATGCTCATAACCAGGGTAGAATGTTACTGAGTTTTACTGTGTTTTATTTCTGTCACAATAAAGTTACATTTTATTTGAATATACCAAGAAATACATATTCTTAGCTTGTCAGATACACTAGTAGGAGTAAACTATGCATATCGCATATTCTTTATTTTCCATATGAGATTTCATAGTCTACTTGTAATAACAGTAGCTCAGGAAAATAAATTCTGGATCCAAGACCTATGATGTACCTCAGGAATGTAGACAGGAGCAAAATCATGGTCATTATCAGAAAAAATTAAAACTTTCTTGCCTTAAGACGCCTACAGTTTTTAACCTGATCATTTATCATATATACTTAGTATGTGAGAGTTAACTGTTAAAAATATAAAGAACTCTTTGCTTAAGTGAATTAAAATAAATTTTGGTTTTGTCAGACTGAACTCCAAATATTGTATAAACTCTTGTTCCTCAGAAACAGAGAGGATACAAGGAATAGGGGAGGGAGCAGGATTCATACCCAGAGGAATAAATGTCCTTTCAAAGCTGTGAAAACCTTTGTCTTTGATTTCTGATTACCTTATCTCATTGTTTACAAACCCCAGATATCTTAGAACAATCTCATTTGTTGCCACATATTTTCTTTCCTGATGAATCATTTGACCCATTTTTAAACTAAAATAAATGTCAGTTCTCTTACTCTAAGGTTACCTTTCAGTAAACTTAGTTTAATGAGATGTTGTAGCTCAGAATAATGCTGTTGGGAACTTAGGAATCTACTGAATATATATTTTTTTAAAAAGAGAAGAGAAAAATGTTGCACTGACTTAATATTAACAACTTGAGAACTTGGTGTCTCTCACGTCTCTTTCCAACTGCACAAACTGCTAACAGAGACGTTTTGAAGACACCAACAAAAACTCCAAGGTTTACAGCAGCTGGTATGTTTGGAGACAGTACCCTGGTACCATCTGTGCCTCTCCAGTTTCAGCCAAATTAGTCTTCTGTCCAATCACAGAGTGGAGAAGGGGAGCTGAGACTGACAGGGAACCTGGATAAGCAGAGAGCGGGGCACTGAGGGCTGCAGTGGAGCCAGCTCTGTACCAAGGGTTTCGGCTTCACCGTGCCCCAGCTGCTCTGACAGACAGGTACCCTCTTCAAATGACCTGATGGTTAATTCACACAAAACCTGCACCCTCGGAGTATGCTTCATCTACAAATATATTAGCAAATAAAGAGATCGGGGATATTGCTGGCCCATTGAGGCAGTGGCATGGCACAGCTGTTTTACTCAGATGATGTTCTCCCCCTCTCCTCCACATCCCAACGCCTGCTTGGAACATCCCTAGATCTATCACCTTATCATGCCTGAGCATTGCCTGTGAGAGGGCTGCTCCATACAGATCAAAACTGCCAGGTAGTGTGCTAACAATTAAACAGTGCAGATAATCAAGGCCATTGCTTAGCCCTTTATCTCTACCTCTTTTGTGTCCACACATCTGAGCAAAACATTGATGAAGTTAAACATTTTATTCGTGGGAAAATTTGTCAGAGAAATTATTGCTTTACTCAAAATCTTCCAGTGATACTTCAGCAGAGATGTGAGGAGATCCTCTGCTTCTCACTATTAGCACTCCAAGCCAGCCAAGTGCTTGAGTGCGTGTGTTACTGTAAGCATGTGGAGAGTCTTGAGATGCTTCATTAGGCTAGAAATATGATTAAAGCTGAACACATGAATATGTGTGATCTGCAAGAGGCCCAACTTCTCTTACCCCTTTTCTGGTGTCTGCTTTTCCTTCCCATGATCCCCTTTCATAAATTGGGATGTCTTGCTTTTCCTGTAAGCTGTCTGTCAGGACTTTGGGCTGTTTTAAGTGAAATCTTGTCTACTTGCAAGTCATATTGATTATAAATCTTATAAATCATAAAGCCTAACTTTGCTTTTCTTTCTATGGAACTGCTTTAATTCTCTTGGTTTGGCATATTTTTTATGTAACTTGCTACATGTGATGGTAAATGTGAACAAGAAGATGACAGTCTGGTTTGAACCATAACTGTGATAAAAATTCTGATTTGAATAGAGAAGTAGTTCACCTGCATCCTAAGTTCCCATAAGCATGCAGAGACAGTGAAAAGTGTGAACCTGCAATATAGGTTCCTAGCAGAGCTGTGCTTGCAGTGATGTCTTTACAGACAAGGAGGCCTAGAGATGTCTGTATCACCCATTGACTTCTGTTTGATCTTCCCTTTTTAACAAGACCCCAAAGTGAATCGATGTAATAGGTCTGCAGATGGTAGCTCTGATCATAAAAAAACTTATTATTTCTGCTGTAGTAACACCAAATAGAATTATTAAAACTGAGGCTACAGTTCTGTGTCAAAGAGCTGCAGCTCACAATATGAGACAAGGATAAAAGAAAGAGTGGAAAAAAAGGAAGAGGAAGGGAGGACAATGATAATGGTATGATGAACTAGTTATAATGTTGAGGAAACTGCAGGGCATGTGTACAAGACTTTTACATTGATATGATGACTTTACATGAGACCTCATATATGCATTTGGTTCCTCCCAAATTCTTTCTTTGTCCTTTTTTTTTTTTTTAACAAAAATGTAATCTGTATAAACCACTATCACATAAACTATTGATTACAATTTAGTTAATTTCCGTTAGCATCATTGCTATTTGGGTGACTTTCAACTTGTGGTGAGTTTGGCAACTACATTGTAGGTAGCTAATGAAGTCATGTTCAAAGGCAAATAATTATGTGTGGTAGACATGTAATGGCTTCCTTGCTGTCTGAGGAAATCAGCTGAAGTCTTTGGGGATCCTAAGATATTTGTCACATGAGTTCCCATGTTTTTAGGGCTAGGATCATGGCTAATACTGAATGGGTCAACAGATCAACATCGCCTGTAGTGATGAAATGATTCTTTCACTTGGCTAAATGAATAAGGCTGAGTAAACTGGGCTAGAAAGTTGAAAAATAAGACGTGTGTCTGCTTGCATTGGAAAGGTAGAAGCACGACCATTCATACAGTGTGTTCAATGCAGTTTTCCAAGCTAAACCTATCTGTTCAAACTATAAGAGATTAAGTTTTATAGTTGCATATGCTGTTTTAGCAGACTAACAAAAAAAGGCACTAATGCAAATTCCTACTGATATAGGTATGTTTTGAGATCATTATATGTATCTCTCATGACAGAAAAGATATCTTGTATGTGATAATAAGGACTGAAGATTAGTAGGAGGGCAATTTCAGGCCATAGATATTAAAAAAGTGACGGTGAAATAAAATGTCTTTGACAAAAAAGGGTGTAGGTACAAATTATGAATGTGCCTACAGCTATTTGGACAGAGTGAGATTCCTGTAGCTTTTAATTACTTCTATGATTTTCAGCAGAGAAATTTTCTACTCAAAGTGTATGTGTGCTTGTGTGAATGTGTGCTGTGTGGGATCGGTTGAATAACAGACCAAGAGATGCGGTCACTAATAGAAAAATTTTAGAGAACTGCTAAAAAACCCGTAGGAAACAAGGAGAATACCAGCTTTGTTTATATTCATGGGACGAGAAACTGTACAATATTCACACTTACAGAGTGATTGAAGTTAAGAAAAGACACAAACAAAAGGAGAGGAGGCAGTTTTGCTCCTCTTACTGCGTCTCTTTGTTTAAGGAAAACTCAAAACGAGTTCCTCTCTGCTGAAGCAAGCTCTGAGGACTCCCCACTGAGCCAAAAGAGGGAGTTTTACAGTCCCATTCACTTCTCTTCTGCTTTCCCAGCATTGTGTCAGCCTTTGCACTGTGTCACACATCCGCAGCGCAAGGCACAATACAGCTGCAGTGCTCAGATCCCAGACAGGAGAGAAGAACCAAGTGGTTTTTCTCAAAAACCCAGTGGCCTGGATTTGTGCTGCTGTACATCTCTCATTTGGCTCTGCGATCCAGATGCTCTTTGCTGCTAATGCCTGAAGATGGAACTTATTTTGTTTGGAAGCTCTTACATTTTAAGTGAGAATGTGGTATGGTAGTTAACTGTTCCAAAAATGAATACATTCAGAGAAACACAGCAGGCTAAAGGAAGAGGGATCACAGACCAGGGATAGAATGAGACAATTTATGTTTTAAGTCTAGTAGATTTTTTTCATATTGACATGCAATTTCAGTAGCTGTTCTCTGAGCCAATGTTGCTAACGCCTGTCAAGAAAAAAAATAATAGAAGGAGGAAGAATTTAATAGGTCTAAACCAAACAAATGCTGGGGTTTAATACTGGTTTTTCACAGGAGAAACAAGTTTGGAATAGTCCCAGAAAAATCACATGACTTTTCTGAATATTTTATTATTTAAGAAACCCTTACTCAATTCCTTAGCATAAATAAAACCAAATGTTAATTTTATATGATTCTAATCACAGATGATTTTCCAAATCATGTCAAAAAGACACCACCCTGTGTTGCTCTCCAGAGAAAATATGTGACACTGAATGAGTAGAAATCACAGTAAAAGGAGAAAAAATATCCACAAATTTTTGCCTTTTGCAATATGCAGGTCAGACAACATAAGACCTGCCTCAAAAATATGTTTTTATTCAAAATAACTGTAATTAAATTTTAATATAAAAACTATTTTAATAGAAAACCCTGGAGCAGGGAATATTTTGAAATAAAAGCTCATATATTTGCTGAAATCTGGACATGTTTATTAGAAATATTTATTGAAAGAACAAATATCATCATTAAAAAAGTTAAAATTTTAAGAAATTTTTAGTAAATAAACATATCTGCAGCGCAATTTAAGAAAAAATATGACATTTTTAAATTCTATAAATAAAAATAGTTTTTACCCTCTCAAGATATTAAGTCATCATCAGAATCATCAGTAATCATAGTAGCTTCATAAAAAATATGCTATCTGAAGAACTTCTGTTATCTTACAGACAGTTCACTGATGAAAAAATCTCAAAGAAAAGTAATTGGAATGAATCAAGCAAAGTTAAAAGCATCCGTTCATCAAAATCAAAGCAATACAGCAAAATTGTTAATGTGTGCTTTCAAATTTATCTTACAATTCCATTTCCATCTTTTGTGGTAGGAACACAAGAAACAAGTAATGACATCTCCACTTAAGACAACAAATTCTACTGTAAACCTTCTAGAATCTGTTAGGACCGAGGTTTCCTGATACCAGTGCAGCCCTGTTCAGCCAGCTCTGCTGCAAATGCCTGTAACCTTCTGCTTCCATTTTCCTTTCTTATCCTCCCACTCTCAACTTTGCAAAGCCCTGTGAATAAGAAGATTCAAGAGAGAGCTTGAGTCCAAGCAGGTGTTAAAGCAGAAGGGAATATGGGACTTGGGAGCCCTGGTACTGCCCAGCCACCTCATGGGCTGTGCGTGAGGTGTGGGGTGGAGGTGCTGCCTGAGATGCCTTCTCCTTCTGGCCCTCTCCTCCTGACCTCAGACCTGCATCCATGACTCCCAGGTCTCCTCCTCATAATTCCACTGCAAAGAATTTCACATTCGCTGCCTTAAGTCATAAAACAGACTTTGGCTTGACCATGGGCAGCTCAGTGAAGATCTTTGGTCTATAAGTAGTGACAGTCAGCTAAGCATGCAGAGCATTAGGATTTTCGAAGCACAGAAAGGAGAAAAACTGTGAGAAAAAGAGAAAGAAATAAAAATAAAAGACTGCTTCTGCATTAAGATATAGTGCTACTTCACTTGGACTTTACTCCACAAAGCTCTGGTCTCCTCACTCCAGAAATATTACTGCAGCTGTAGGCAAGTCACGATCAGTGTTAGGGTATAGAAAAATTAAAACACAAAGATGTGAAGGTCAGGACTCTCTGAGCAGAAAGATAAAGCCTGATGAGAGCAGACAGAGGCTGAGGCAGTGGAGAGCAGAAAGGCAATCAGAATTTTCCTCTCTTTAACACGTACAGTGGAATGTGCCCTTGTGCCGAGCAGTGAAACATTCATAACCAATAAATAGTGAGCCAAGCATGGATGCTCTCGCTACATTTTTGTTCAACACTGAGGCAAAGAATTTCCAATTGGAAAGAATATTTATTGCATAAATAACTAAATAAAGTTGCAGAAACTATTTTTCCAAGTACCGAGAGTAAAGAGGAAACAGGTTAGTTTTTAATTGTACATATAAAACGTCTTTTTTCTTTTTTTTTTGGGTGCAGCTAGTATTAACCACTTACTGCCGGAGGCAGAATACTTAGGAGACAGAAATGAGTGTCCTGTTTTGATGTAGTACAGCAACAACTAGGCCCCTGCTTACAGAAAAAAAAAAGGAAAAAAAAAAAAAAAGAAAAGGTGTGGGAACACACACACAAAAAATTAGAACAACACCCAAAAAAATACTAACTCCTCAGCAATTCACTTCTGCTCTCTATTCTTGGGCAAGAACTACAGGTAATACAGAAATGGATAGGTGTCCCCTAGGGGAGGAGACAAGGAAGATTCGTTAGATAGAGGCTGATCACCTGCTGGTGTTAATAAACTGACTCCTAGATAATCCCCTTTCACACCCACAAGTCTCACCCACCAATGCACTCGTTTGTTGTGGTGCAGCTGTCGCTTCTGTGGCAAAGGCACCAAAACAATCTCTGTTACAGGTCTCTGTTTTCAGTCCTTGAAAACTGGCAATTTATGATTAAGGTCTAATACATTGCTTCATCTTGTCTTATTCCACTGCACCCCAGATGCCCCCTATGCTTTCTCAAATGACACAGCCTGCTGCTTTCTGCTTTTCTTATCATGCTTTTGAAACAGCTTGTCCTTCCACACTTAAGCCACTCTCTACTACGTTGATGGATATTTCTGTTTTCTTGACATTACAGAAAGAAGTGCTTCATGCCAAAAATCTTATGCACTTATATTTAGTAGAAACAAAATGTTGGAGTTTTCAGGGTTTTTTTGTGGTGGTTTTGGGTTTTTTTGGTGGGATTATTTTTTTAGTTCATTGTTTCCTTCTTTTTTTAGTTTCTGTTTCGTGCGAAAATGCATCAAAATATTTTGTTGGGATTAATGTCTCACATTTTCATGTTGTGACCTGTGTGCTTTCCATATATTTTGCCAAGCACAAAGGTGGATTAGCCTAAGCTGTTTCTGGCATGGGGTTGGAGCACCTCCAAAAACTGACCTAGCTGGTCTGAAACTATGTGGAAACATAAGATTGGCTATTCAAGTTCATACTAAAATTTTGTCTAACCTGTCTGCATTCTGCCTTTGACTGTGATCAACAGTGAATGTCCATGGAAGTGAGTAACAGTGGGGCAAGCATGTGGCATTGACTCCCAGAAACCATCACAGCTTCCTAGCTCAAGGACTTTCTAGCTCATGCCCCACTCAGGGGTTTCCTCATCTGGAAGCCATATTTTGGGACTTCAGTAGGCTTTTGCCCTCCATGTATTAATTTGACTGATTCCTGAGCTCATGAAAACAGTTTTATTCACAAAAGCCTATGGGAAGCAGCCATGAATCTGTAGATGATGTGTTGTGGAGAGACATTCAGGTGGTTTGGTTTGAGATGACCACTTGGTTGTTTGGTGGGGGCTACTGCCAGGGTCAGCTCAGCTACTTCTCCTCCAGACTGCAAGGAATTCTTGCATTTTTATTCTTTTTTTGTTTCATACCAGCACTGTCATTTACCCTAAATTGTTAATTTTCCTTCATTGTGTTTTATCCACTTTGACCTACTATTAGGAAGATTTCTTTTAGTGAAGCCAGGTTATTTCAGAATTTGATTATAACACAGGTATTCCACTTGCCTGAATATTTATCTCATCTTTGCACCCATTCCATTTTCAATTTATCCTGCGGGAACTTGGCTAACTAAAACCGTGTACAATATTTCGATGAAGATCTTCCCAGGGGCCTGCCCAGTCCAGTCATAATTTCTTAGCTCTACTGGAAAAGCCTTCTGCATTTTTCATTCTATTCATATATAGAATGTATGAAATATATCTATTTCATTTCATTTGATTGCCTTTGCTTCTTTCCCAGTGCTATTTCACAGCTATACTGTAGATAACTCATGCCCTCAGTTTCTCTTCTTCCCTTATTTATCACCGATGATGTCCCAGAACTGTAGTAGTCCTTCATGACCCCATCTACCATAATGCTAATTTCCATCCCAATTGCAACCCAGGTCACCCAAATTTTCCTGCATGGTATTCCCATCTCCCCATTAATGGCAATGCTTCACAGCTTTGGAGCAGCATGTGAAAGGCCTAACTGCACGTCCTTTAAAAAGTAGCTCTTTCACAAACCTAAGCCTTTAACCTAACCCTCCCCGAAGCTTCTCTTCTGGAAGGCATTTTGCCATAGCAGCTCAATTTGAAGCAAAGCAGTAGAGGTAAGCTTCCTTGAGGGCAGGACATCGCACACTTAGGATTACAAAAATGAAAGTGTTTGAAGGAAGTGCAGTCTATTTAGCACACCAAGCCACATGTCAGGTTCCTATGAGGCTGAGCTATATTAAGGAACAAATGTCAAGACATATTATGCTTCTGACAGGCACAGTGTCTCTCATGGGCATGAGGAGGAGTGGAGTGCTGAAACAAGCTTGCCACACCTATGGGGGGAAGGGGCAAATGGTCATCCTAGTTCTACAGTGAAGGAGATGGACTTCTTATAACCTGCCCATAAAAGTTAACAGCGGGACCAGGGAGTGCTGGAAACACAGCTATGAGGGCTTCTTCACCGGACTTTTGCAAGAATGTGAGTACATCCAGACTGCCTAGGCACTTCACTCGATGGGCGAAGGTTACTTGAAGTACACATACAGATTCCATCACCCACAAGTAGACAGTGTTTAAATTAGTGATAGCTGACTGAATGCTGTAGGTAAAAATTCTCTACTCTGACATCTTTCAATAAAATGATGCTTCAATAAAAATAATTCTCGAAAATGAAAGTTATTTTCCTATATATCCCCACTACCAATGTAAGATGATTATGTAGTATCTGGGAAGTGATTAATGGAAAATAACTTCATAATATTTCAAATTTGAACCAAAAGGCAATATTGTGATTCATGGATTTTAAGAGATTATAACTGTCCCTGGTACCCAGGTAAAGCAGTCACCAAAGGAAAAAAAGTTACTGCAAGATAAGGCAAAATACTTTGGAAAATGTTCAAAAGAGAATTTCCAAGGTATTTCCTAAAGACCTGCCTTCCCTTTCATGGGAGCTAAACATGTCAAAACCACATCTTGTTAACATAGGACCAGTTCTGTGTTTACATTCTCTGTGCACTAATACTTTGTATTTTAGGACATGCTTCAGGCAACATTAAGAGGCACAGCAATCAGTTCTCTCTTACTAGGGAATAGCTTACCTGAAATTGGAAAATCACTGTAACTTTAGCTAGGCAAATCACTTAAGGACATATTCAGTATCAAATACTACTCATCAAGGAGAGGTACAGATCCAGAATTTGCTCACTTAACAGTAATAGCTTTCTATATTTGGTTGGCACACAGCTAAGTGAACTCCCAAGCACCTCCTGTTCCATCCAGGCAAACTTTGAATAAACCTCTGCAGATACTTTTCAGATGAATACTTGCTTGCAAGTCTGGCAGTTTGGTTACTGCTCCCTTTCTGTCTTCCAGCTTCCCAGCCTTCCAGTCTACCACACTAATTGGCTATGGCACTTAGATACAGCTATATATTAAATAACTCCTTATCATCTTAATTCGGTTCTACGTGTTTACCAACTGTCATCCAGTCCAAATCCCACTGCAATAAATAAAAAAATAAATCTCCTGACTTCAGTGGAGGCTGAGTTAGCTATAGAATCATAGAATCATTTCGATTGAAAAAGACCTTTAAGATCATCAAGTCCAACCATTGACCAAGCACTGCCAATTCCACCACTAAACCATGTCCCTAAGCATCACATCTACACATTTCTTAAATACCTCCCGGGACGGTGACTCAACCACTTCCCTGAGCAACCTATTCCAATGCCTGACAAACCTTTCAGTGAAAAAAATTTGCCCAATATCCAATCTAAACCCCCTCTGGTGCAACTTGAGGTCATTTCCTCTTGTCCTATCACTTGTCTCTTGGGAGAAGATATTAGCAAGTTAGGTTAGTCAAGCAAGACCTGCCTTTCATAAACGCATAAACTAGGCCTGATCACCCGGTTGTCCCATACGTGGGGCGTGATCGTACTCCAGATGATCTGCTCCATAACCTTCCCCGGCACGAGGCCAGACTGACAGACTTGTAGCTCCCTGGATCCTCCTTCTGGCCCTTCTTGTAGATGTAGATTCCCATTTTAGTCTTTGCAACAGCCATACCACATTTGACGGCAAAAATTTTTACAAGCACATCAAAGTCAGACAGGGACCCGAGACTCTACTGGATTCTTTCTGATACTTAATGTTATCACCTCCAACAACAATACACTATCTGGCATTGCCTCTAGTGGGACAGTGTGCAAGGCAAGAAAAAGATCTGCACACTTTTTCTCAAATGGCTTCTAATACTGATGTTAATGTAATTTGTTTTTTGTCAAGAAGATACACAAGATGATGTGACAACTGTTTTTCCTTACTGATGGCAAGCCTATGAAAAACTGTTGAAATGGTGAAATGTGCTCAGGCCTTGCAAATATTTACCCTGCAAATCCTGTTTCTATTTCCTTCCAATACAGAATTAACTTGAATCCAACGGCATAGAAAAATGGGCTAAAATGGAGCAGTGAGATTTCTATTTTCTCTACTTTCCCTTTTCACCCATCCAGTCCTAGGAATATGAAGTGAAAAAACAAAGCAACTATGCTTATGGGATCGGCCACAATTTTCAATGGGTCAGAGATTCACCATGGGAAAGTCACTGGCAATCGACTGTAGGAGAAAATTCTCCCATTCCTGTTCTGGAATAAAGCCTTTAGAATTAAGTCTGTGCCAAAAGGGGCTTTGAAAAAAACCATCATGATGGCCCTCATCAAGTAGAGCGTTTAAACACATGCTTAACCTTGAGTGGTTGAAAATTCCTACCTGAAGAGAAATATTTTCATTCCTAAAGCTAAGCACATGCACACTTTTTTATTATATGAAGTACCGTATGAAGAGAACACCCAGTCTTGTGAAAACATAGATATGAGGCTGTACCTTTAGGCACAGTTTTGTTTTCTGTTACCCTTTTTTTTTTCCCCCACTCCTTTTGTTATAGGCGGCTGTTCTACAGAACATTATGTCAATGAAAGATTCACACACACAAAATGGACATCAGCATGTAGCTTTCAGCCTGTATCTCCATCTGAATGTTGGGAAAAGAACAAGGTTAATTCACTCGAGCAATAAATCTTTCCAAAATAGTCACTTTTACTGATGGGAATTTTGAATACCAGTCCAAGATGCCTACAGACATGGCACATTAAATAAATAAAATAGAAACACACAACCAGAGGGGATAAAGTGAATATGTTTTCAGTTCCATTAACCAGAAGATACATTTATCTAATAAAGATTTCTTTAAGTCTTTCAAACAAACTTTTCTAGGTCAATAGATGCAATTTGGCTAGAACACTTTCACTAAAAAACGTAGCAGGATAGTATTTCCAGTCACATTGCCTCTAAAAAAGGTTGCAATACATTTTTGTGACCTTCTGCTTCTTTGCTCTGGCATCCAAGGTACAGTGACACACAGGGTCTCAGATAACTCATAGAGAAGGGTTCAAAGCCAAAGTGCTTTCAACATTTAGCTGTGATGCCAGAGCACCCATGAGTACCTCTCTCACTCTTTACCTTTCACCTGATCAGGGAGGTATAGTACTGATGTTTTTAAGGCAAAGCATAAAGAATGTTTTAATATGCCACGTTAAGTTTAACAGGGGTGTTGTTTTCAACATTGTTTTTTCATTGTCTTTAGGGTGATTTGTACTGTATGCACTGTGTAACATAAGGAAATTTCTTATATCGTGGTAATATGTTAATGTCTTAATATTGTGAACATTATCCCTTTGAATCAACAGTTGGACTCTCTACTTCTGATGTGAGCAAAGTGGATTTTCTCTTCTGGACAGGGATATTGCTGTCTTAAAGAGGGTCTAGCTTCCTTTTATTAATGTCAGTGTCTTGTTTTCCGCCATATTACAGAATGCCTCATGGCAGTCTCTCTCACAAAGTAAGCAGAGACTAACTAAGATACGTAAACATGTAAATAGGATAGTTTCAGTTCTCCTTTTCTCTTCATTATTCTTTTTATCACATTTTGATAAAGAGGAACACTTCTTATTTTTGCTATTTCCTCACAGTATGTTTTCTCCCTTCTCTCTCCCCTTCATACATGTCTCTCACCCTTAGTCCAACAAAATTCCTTTTAAAATGAAATTAAGTAGGGCATCTTCTGTTACTAGGAGAAAACTGTTCTTCCTGTCAGCTTAACATTGTTTTCTATACAGTTGTTTGGAATGAGTGCCAAGCACTTAAAGGAGGAACCTGAAAGAGTTAAGAGACAACCGTTGTGAGTAACCTGGTTCAGAAATAAAAACCTCAACTTTACCAGACTGGGAAAAGGACTTTGTAAGATCAAGATGGTGTGATGTTTTATGGTTTTTTTGGTCTTTTGCCATAATTTTAAATGTATTTTAATATATTCAATTACCCTCTTCAAATGAAATTTTTCTTCTGCTACTAGTTATTCCCTTCCCACAGTAGAAAAACCATATTGGACCCAGTTCTGGTAGCATTCTCTTGTTGCAGGTTATTCTGGCCACTGACAGAGAAACTCTGGGCTAAACAGTATGACCAAATGAGACAGTACTTAACACAAGTAGAAGAGGCAGCATCAGATATATGGTTCATTATTGCTACAAAGAAGATACATTTTGTACATTTGCAGATCAGATGAAACAAAATAAGCAATTAATTCAACACTCTATTCCCTTTATATATTTTCAAAAGGAACTTCTCACTTTCCTCCCTTTCTGACTCATGTTTCCAGCTTGTTGCAGAAGATAAGCAGAAAGTCTCTTACACAGAACATCCTCCAAACTGAAGTTTTATTTCTCTTAAATTTTGTTGCCATTATTTGAGATTTGCATAGAGAATACAGAAGTATAAATGAACAGCTGCATTTTTGGTGCAGTCAGATTTCTTGTGCTGAGTCTAGATTCTCTGATTTAGCAAAATCTGAATGTTTCTCATTTTTAATGTTTCTCATTTTTAATGTTTCGGTGAGTAGACAGAAGCTGGGCTGAGAAATATTCTGCCTCCTCTAGACACTAACCAAAATAGAAGACATCTATAGCATGAATTATATGTAAATGCCATCCACCTTTAAAAAGGAACAAGGAAACCCACCAGCCTAGTTTCAGTCCTTACTAAACCTGTATAAACTAGTTATCATGACCACTTGGCCTGACCATTTAAAGACTTAAAGTATCAGATACACAATATAAATATATAACCAATTTAATTAATAAATCAATTAAAAGTAATTTAGCTGACTGAATGCAAAAAAAAAATTGATCTCTATTAAGTGAAAATGACAGTTTACAAGTGTTTGCATCTGCAGTGATACTGGTTCTACTAAATGCATACTAGGTTAGCTGAATCAGTATAATTTTCTCACCTCAGATACAGTCACTGTTTTGAAATGCTTAAAGGATGTCCACACTGGGTGGGGAAAACCATGCTTTTAACTTAGTCTTGATGTGGTTCAATCATAGTCTGGCTTTAGGACTCTTCATACCACTTCAAAAACATCATAACCACATGACACAAATAACTGTCTAGTGTCAGCTTACTCTGCTGGGTCAAACTTGTCCAAAGTATTTGTGATTCTCTTTGCAGTACTAGGATTTGGAAATGTCTATACAAGAGAATTAAAAGTGCAAAGGACCATTTTCTGGCACTGAGGCCAAATATCATGGAGCAGTGTATAGCCATAATGTGAAACCCTCTTACCCACCAAAATACAGTGGTAAAATCCAAAAATTTATTGGAATTGACTCTGACTACTGCTAATTGCCAAGTTATGCCCAAGGTTTATTTAGCAAATATGAACCAAAACCATGCCTTGGGCTGTGGCAAGATCTTAGCAGTACAGTGGACTGAGTTTCAGTGCTCAGGAATTTTCTCTGACAGTCTTTGATCAGCTTCAATAGAAAGTACTGAAGAGTAGTCATCTAGGCCTGTCTGAGACACACTATGGTATTTCAAAGACAGACTGCCAGAAGTGGCACACATCCTGCAAAGAAATCATGTGCTTTTTGGGACATGACATAGAAGTTTAGAAGAATAATATTCCCTGAAACCTTGAGCATCCCCAGCAACTGTAGACACCCTTCTTTGTCTGGGGACCTGGGCAGACACTTTTATGCTCATATCTAGTTACCATAGACAGGGCACGACATGACCTGTTTTGCCATATCCATCACACTTACATGAAAATGATATCAAGTCCACATTTTTTCATAACGTCCATTTAACTCAGCAGAAATGTAATCTACTCCCATGGAATACAGAACTATTCGGGGATGAAAATGTTTGGTGACATGACAGTGTCTACATCTGCTGTTACTGATGGAGGAGCAATAACTTTCTATTAAATTAGAGTGAAATATTTTGGACATTCTGTTTTAACATAGCAGGTTAAGTCCAAACCTGTGGGATAACCACAGGCAGTGGGATAGACAATAGTTCATCTTTGTAAATAAATGAGCAACTATTTTTCTTCATATTTATGTCAGAATTCTTCACAAATCCCCACTCATCACTTCTGCTTTTGTGTTTCAGAAATTAATTTGGGGAAATCTACTAACGGACATGAGAAAAGGAAGAGAGAAAAAATGGACTTTCCACAAGCTGCAGTTCAAAGGATGACCTTTTTGAAGGAAAATACCTAAAATATTTTTAAGTTAATCATTGGCCTCAAAGCTTTTTTCACTTTCAGTTTACTTTTGGTGTAATTCTTTTACGCTGAATTCTGTAATGTCTTCCAAAACCTGACATCAAACTGAATGCCCAATGTGGCCCTTCTTGAGCAGGGGATTGGACCACACCACATCCAGGGTCCCTCCTGATCTCAACTGTTCTGGGGTTCTGTGGCTGCAGAACTTAGAAGCCCCTTCACTCCTCCTCAATCCCTCAATTAGGCTTGGAAAAAAACCAGCTGAGTCTTTCAGAGACACCTGTCACCTTGGTATCCAAAATGCAAGAAAAGAAGGAATGGAACAGCTAAAAAGAAAAGAAAGGAAATGAGAAGATAAATAGGATATGGGAGGAAAAAAGCAGCTATGAGCATGTTAGCTATACTTCAGCGGACAATTTCACTCTCTCACGTCCTTCGCTGAGCCAGTTTTCTGACATTTACTTGGCTGAATATCTTTTGCCCATAAAATGATAGTCCAGAACGTATTTTACCTTAAGTAGCAACTTCTGGCTAATCCTCAATCCTCCTGGCTTGAGGATTCAGTTTGACATGGAAATTCTTTTGGACCAAAAACCAGTGATACCTCCCAAAGCCTGTTTGCATGGGAAAGTGGATTTTTTTTTTACTCCCATTATTCCTGACCTCTGTACTAAAATAACTTTCACTGGAACTGACAAAAGAAATACTTACACCTATGAGAGGATTAACAAGTGGGTTGCTAATGTCTGATGAACATCCATTCGGTGGAGCATCCCTGAAAATAAAATGTGGGCTACCACCTGGGACTTTTTTATTTTAATTTAATTCTGAAGTTAGGGAAAGGGAAGTAAGCAATAGGTCCCAGGGGAAGAAGGGTAGAGTTTAAACTGTATGTCAAAGCTACTCAGGAATACTTGATAAAGGGTGTGAAAAGGTAGGTAGAAGGAAGAAGTTTCCCCCAGTCATTAATAAGAGGCTGCAAGGGGACAAGAAAGGGCCAAGAAGAAGGAGGTAATTCAGAGTCTGAAGGTATCCAATGCAGAAAGAAGAGGATTGGACAGTTAAAGAGACTTTCCTTAAATTCAAAGACAGCTTGAGAGTGATCTGAAAAATTACTCAGGGAAATGTGGGAAGCTTTTCTATTTTGACTACTTCTAGAAACCTTTTGTGTCAAAAAATAAAATTAAAATTGATGGAAACATTATAAAACGTGCATGTTTGTTTAATTCAACTGCTTTGCAGACCAAAAGATTTCTTGAGCAGAAAGAAGAGCATGGGCTCAGGTTATTAAGGCATGTGAGGAAACCTGGGTCATGGGAGCCCTGGGCCCTGTGCTTTTATAGCGCTATGGGATCCCCTTTCCACAAAGGGCTAACAGAATGAGAGCCCCTGTATGCAGAACAGCCGACACAATCACACAAGCAAGAGCAGAGGGTATGTTGGTATCTATTCACAGGACTCATATGAAAGCTTAAGAGCATATCAGTATAAGGAAAATAAATATTTAAATAAACTGGTTAAATTTGAGAAATAAATTTGCAGTGTGAATCATCCTTCCTTAATGGAAACTTGTTATTCACAGCACTGTTCTTTATAATTTCAGCCTTTCTTTTCAACTCTTTCTTTTCTCTACCTAGGTTCTGCATAAGTGGGCCTGAAGTTTTCAAAAACATTTATCAATGAATCTGAACCTAATCCTACCTTAGCTTTGATTTAGGAGCCTGGAATTAATTCATTGAGAATTTCATCATTTATTTATAAATACAATAGTTAACCTGAGCATTGTAAATCAAGTGACTTTTAGGAAAATTAACTACACCATTATTTTTCAACAACTGGCATATTATTCTAAATTTCATAGGTATTATTACTGTTAGTCGTCTGAGAGCAAAACATGATGAAGTTGGTTTTTTGTAGTACTGTCCTTGTCATACAGTATTCTATTGGAAACCCATGATAATGAAGTTACAGTATTACTCCAACAGGCAATATATCATCATGTTCACCAGCAACATTTTTTCCGTGGTATGAAAGTTTTGAAAAGATTATTAGAAATCGTTCGTTGAAAACCTGACATACCAGCATAGAAAAAGCAAATCTTTAGAAACAAAACATCAAGGTAAGCACCACTGCAATGTGTCACTGCATTGTGATTATTTTTAAGTGAACTAGTACACAAACACTGACATCACAGAGGAAACAGGGTGACCTTTTAATTTCTTATTTTGTACTTTGTATCACTTCTCACTTAGATTTTTTGTCTGTTTTATTCCAAAGCCAGGCTTAATTTGAACTGATATACTTCCTTCTGTCAGTAATAGGAACAATTAGCCTGTCCTATAGGCTATTTCATGGCTGGCATCATAGAATCATAGAATCATAGAATCACAGAATGGTTTGGGTTGGAAGGGACCTTAAAGATCATCTAGTTCCAACCCCCCTGCCATGGGCAGGGACACCTTGCACTAGACCAGGTTGCTCAAAGCCACATCCAGTCTTGGATCGAAAACTTTTACATGGCACTATATGATCTGCTCCTCCAGTCTATCTCTGTGGGAAGTACATGCAACCTGTAAGTAAGCACTGATTTCACAGGACATCACCCCTTTATGGTCCTAGTCCTGCTTACACAGTCCACAGGCGAAGTCTCTTTCTGAGCAGCCATGATGAAAACAGCAGCATTTGGATGCTAAACCAGTCCCTTTCTCCCATTCCTGTTGTTCACCCCCAAGTATGATCAGAGCAGCATTCACCACTCATTACCTGCACATCTACTACAGACGTGGTTTTGTGTGGGGAAAAAAATGCTAGAGTGAAAATCGGAGTCATAAAACCCTGGCACTAACCGTAGGCTGAGTTAACTCTGCCTGAGTTAACTCAAGCCCCTTCCTCTGGGAGGCTGCCATCAGGTACCTTTCTGCAGGGTGAGCCTCTGCCGTTGTTCCTGCAGACACAGTGAATGTGTGCTGATCCTCTGCTGCTGCTGCTTTTGTTTCCAGGCCCTTCGGTTTCAATGGTTACCATAGAATCTATCATTATCATATGAAAAGCCTCACACAAAACCCACCAAAAGCCTGTTGCTAAAGCCATGAACACTTTTCAATTTTCATGTAAAAGGAAAAAAAACTCTGGAATTGAAACGGTCGCTGAGGGAGAGGCTGTCTTTAGCTCTCCTCCCCTCTTTCTCCTTAGAGATGACTTGATTTTTGCCTCTCCCTTAACTACCTAAACTCCTTCCTCCTGACTGCCATAACAATTATAGACTACTTATCCACTAAAGTAGTTTTAGTTGCCTCGTAAATCAAGGGATATCCATGTATTTTTCTTGCCTAGTTTCTTATGCAGACTGCTCCGTTTTGACCTTTTTGTGGGAGATTTCCCAGAGCCTGGATTCAAAAAACGAGGTGAAGAACTACTAAAAACTGAAGAAGAAACACGCACTGGTTCGTATCTAAGCTTCATATTCTTACAGGACTGCTAATTTGATGTAAATAGAGGAAGTGCTTGTTATTGGGGCTGAGACACCCTGAAAAAGAGAATTTTTTTCAAAAAGAGTCATTTTTACATTGAATCCCAACCCCATCTACACAGGCATTATCTTATGCTGGAGAAAACGCACTCCAATTAGTGGAGCTACAAGAGTAATTCCTGCCATTTTGCTGTTTACTTCAGCATAAAAGAAGTAAAGTTTTTGAATCTCAAGGCTTTCATATAAAACAGAAGCTTTGTTTTCAAAGACCAGCCTTGATATATACAATATTTATAGGAATACCTCCAAAATCTGATAAGGCAACATAATATAGCTACTAGCTATCTCACAGCATCATGTAAATGAGTGTGTTTCTAACCCTTTGAAAACTACTAACATCAGGAAGGTCAGGATTTATCATAAGGGACCTGGAATGGTTCCCCATATACCTGCAACTTGTTTGGGCATATGCAATAACGTCATGTGTATACATCATGGATGTGATGCGGTCCCCTCCTCAGAACTGTTGTAAGAAAAATTTTGCACCCCCTTTCCTACTTTCCTCCCTGGGAATAGGGATGAAAATTTGGCATAGGGAAAAAAATGTTAAGAAAATTCTCACTTTTATGACAAAACCAATGAACAGCCATTTAATAACATATAGATGTTTCACAGTCGATATATACTTAACCTCCCTGGGATCATCTTCAGAGGCACCCAAGATATATAATCTTCTTTCCTAAACTCTTACGCATCCTGGCTGTTGCAGGCAAGGCTTTCACTTAAGCAACCACAGGATCTTCTCTAAAGAAACAAAGCTACTGCAGAAATACAAGGTTCATCTGACAAAGCAGAGCAAGAACATCTTGCCAATTTAGTCAAAAAGGCTTTAAACTAGATTTGTTAGAAGATGAAAACCATAGTCTGAAGAGAAGTGAGGAATGAAGAGCAGGAAGGAAGCACCTAAGGAATAGCGTCTCACTGTTCCCCAGAGAAAACAGTGAAACCTGGAGCCCATGTCAAGTGCGTGTTTATAAACACATGGAGCACAGGAAACAAACGGAAGAATTAGAAGTTGAGGCCTAGTCACAGATGTATATCCTTACTGGGATTGCAGAGACATGGTGGAATAGCTCACATGGAGTGCTGCAATGATTGGATACATATCCTTAGGAAGGACAAACAGGTGAAATATTGAGGGAAGGATTCACTACACAAACAACTTGCCTGTATGGAGATTTGCTATGGAATTGCTGAGGCACAGCAGCTAAGCTTATGAGTTGGGATCAGAGACAAGGTCAAAAAGTGGATGTGGTGGTGGGCATCTGCTATAGACTTCTCAGTCAAGACAAGGAAATGGGAAAAAAAATCTTTAAAATACTGGAGTAAACCTTATGATTTCACATGTTAGTTCTCATGGAAGTTAGCCCTGCTTTGAAGAGTGTCTAGACCAGATGGCCTTCCAAGATCCATTCACACTTAAATTATTCTATGATTTCTCTTCTATGAAGTGAAAAAATAAAAACATCCTTTTATATTTTTGTCTGTGTTAAGAGCTTTAGAAGATGACTCACTGGTGACCAAACATCATTAAACTGCAACCATCTCTAGAGACCAGACCTCTAACCTCAGGATAATTACCATGAAGAACATACCAGAACACTGTAAAGGAGACCAGATTATTTAAAGCATGGCACATCTTCACCTTTAGAATGAATGCCTAGCTTGCTTCAAAGTACAACCATCATTACGATTATTTGGAGCTTACCTTACATGCTCTGTATGCGTGACATCTTTGTTACACCTACAGTGAGATGGAAGTCTCTTACCTCAGCTTTGAAAATAACTGACAAAAACTGAATTTCTTGTGTCACACAAAACAGATTTTCTGATGCTCAGTGAAACAGGATGCATCTACGTTAGCATGTTAGCATAATTTTTATAGGAACCTGCTTGTGCATCCTCAGTTGCAATGAACGGTTTGTTTGCACCAGAGCAGTCTCAGAGCATCTGAAGCAGATTCAGGCTTGGATGAAGCCAGGACAAAAGGTGTTCTTCAGGGTTCCCTCTCCTGATTTGTAAATCATAATTAAAATTGATCTATAGGACTAGACAAGAGCTAACTCAAAGCAACAACCACTGCAAAAATACATGGTGCAGACACCCAGTGCTCAGCTTTCTGTTCATTCTACACTCCCATTCTGACAGGGCTGCACACTTGTTAATGTGGACATAAGCCTTAATAAAAACTGACTGTCTACTTATTAGTGAACAACTTCATGTACTTTAACGCATCACAATTTTATAAGCTTGTGTTTAGAAAGTCTAAAGATGGTTTGATGGGGGAAAATAACCCATAGTAGTGAAGTAATATTATCATAAAAACTTGACATTTTTCACCATAAGCATATGAAAACAATTTGTATGGCTATGTTTTTGTATTTCTGCTACATTTTAATATTTTACTTTTCCTGCACCTATTTCTGCTACTAGAAAGCATTGTACAGAACTATAACTATCGAACTGAAATTTTCTTGGCTGTTCACTTAACACATCTCCAACTGATTTACAGGAGTCTAATACCTACCCACCACTACTGGTCTTATTTGACCAGAATGATTGTTATGCTATATGTACAGAATAATTAAAAGCAAAAACTATCTATATCTTTGCTATTTCTGTATAAAAATTTTCATAGAAAGGTCACATCACAAGCTCTGAAAAGCTTTCAGTAGTATCATATTCTTCACCCGTAAAATCAGAAGCATTCATATGACCCTAGATAATTTCCTGTAATACAAAAAGTAAAGCTGATTATACTGGTAATTTACAACCCTATGAATAATATGTTGCAACTCTGGGAAAATGAGGATCTTCTTTCTAATAGGATGTCAAGTCTCATTTTTCACAGGTATTCAGTATTTAGCAGTACACTCAGTGCCGCTGAGTCTGGAAAAGTATGCATCTCACACAGGACTAATCAGTAAGTAGAGATGTTTGAAGTGTTAAATTTATTTGTATTTTCTCCATCAACTCCACCTTGACTACAGGAAAAAAAGTCTTTTCTTCCTATCATTCTACTCTACAAAACCTGGTTTGGTGTTTTCACTCTTCTTTTCACTTCAGTTGCTGTCTGTATCATCTGTCATTGTCTTTAATGAGCCCAGTCCATACTTCTTCTATTCAGTGTGTTGCATCAGGCAAGGTACCCTTGCTGTTATTGCACCTAGCCTGTAGTGATAGGATAAGGGGTAATGGGTATAAATTGAAATCAGGGAGGTTTAGATTAGATGTCAGGAAGAAATTCTTCACAGAGAGGGTAGGGAGGCACTGGAACAGGTTGCCCAGAGATGTTGCGGATGCCCCATCCCTGGATGTCTTCAAGGCCAGGCTGGATGTGGCTCTGAGCAACCTGGTCTAGTGGAAGGTGTCCCTGCCCATGGCAGGGGAGTTGGAACTAGATGATCTTTAAGGTCCCTTCCAACCCTGACCATTCTATGATTCTATGATTCTATTACATAAAAAACAGAGAGACTTTAAAACAGGAATTGAAATTTAATCTAAACATTGCTAGTGTCTGCATGGACCAAACCCTGCCCAAAGGAGATACTTACTGCTGGCTTCTAAGAAAAAGCAGAATCACTCTTACTGCCATCAATACTTCAGAGGTGAAGAACAGCGTAACACATAGAATCATGGAACCACAGAATGGTTTAGGTTGGAAGGGACCTTAAAGATATCTAGTTCCAACCCCCCTGCCATGGACAGGGACACCTTCCACTAGACCAGGTTGCTTAAAGCCTCATCCAGCCTGGCCTTGAACACTTCCAGGGATGGGGCATCCACAGCTTCTCTGGGCAACCTGTTCCAGTGCCTCAGTGCTAGTTTTTTCAGGACACACAGAATGTATTTCAGCAGATCCCATGGACTTGTGCACCTTCAGGTTCCTCAGGTATTCTCAAGCCTGATCCTCATTAACCATGGGAAACTCTCCTTTCCTCCAGTCCCTGCCCTTGCCTTCCGTTACTCTGGGGGTATGGCTTGCACCCTTGACAGTGAAGACCGAGGCAAACAAAGCATTGAGCACTTCTCCGTATCCTGGGAAACTCACTGTCCCATTTCCTTACGCAGAGGGCCCACATTTTCCCCGATCTTCCTTTTATCACATATGTACCTATAGAAGACTTTCTTGTTGCCTTTGATGTCTCTGGCCACATTTAATTCTGTCAGGACTTTAGCTTTCCTAACTTGATCCCTAATAACTTCTCTGTAATCCTCCCAGGCTACCTGTCCCTACTTCCACCCACTGTAGGCTTCCTTTTTGCATCTCACTTTCTCCACGAGCTGCTTGTTCATATATACAGGCCTCCTGGTGGTTTTCTCCAACTTCCTGTTCACTGGGATGCAATGTCACATGAATGTCACAACCTCCATCTCTCACATTGTCTCAGGACCAGCAGCAAAAGCAAACCCAGTATTCAAGTCCTAGTGTTTCAGCTTCATTCATTTTTCCAATGCCTTCTCTCTTTCTAGTACTACCATCCAGATCCTGAACACTGATGCCTGGTACAAAAATGAAATAATCTTATATGACCTGTCCAGAAGTACTGGCTTTGCAAATGACCTTGATGATTTTTTTTTTATTTTATTTTATTTTATTTTTTTAGTTTCTGCTGGAGTAATATTAGCCAAGAAAACTATTATTTTTATGTAATTTTTCAATGCACCTGTTTGATAACAGTCCAACCAACCGTGACAGGACTTTTGAGAAAATTAAGCAGATTCAAATTCAGCTGGAGACAGTGGGCATGAATAAAAATAAACAAAGAATCTTTAATTAAATATACTGAAATACAATAATACTTATTTTAAATTATTATTCAAACACAAAATGTTTCTCCTCATCCCGTGTGACAGCACAGTTTGGGATGGAAACAAATGCCTATCTCTTCCCAATGCTGATGTGTATCATATGGTCCCAGAGGCATAAAACATTCCTAGCCAGAGCCAGCAGCTGCATAAAAGATTTATCAAAAGCAGAAGCAGCTACACATCTTCATGAGCACTGGACACTAGTGGTGTTTTACAACTCTGGCTTCACTTTTCCCAGCTGAGGATCTTTCTCCTTATGCTCTTGAGACCTGTATTTCCAATTCCTTCTACCTCTATCTTGCAAGTCTTTTTGCGCCAATTGAATTATTTCTGCTTGCCATATTCCCCTTCACTTGTGTCCATCTCTTTTCATGGCTCTGTAGTGCTTTCTACATTTTACTAATTAACTAAACCATTGTTATTTTGTTTCATAGAATGATTTGGATTGGAAGGGACCATAAAGGTCACCTAGTTCCAACCTCCTGCCATGGGCAGGGACACTTTCTACTAGACCAGGTTGCTCAAAGCATCATCCAGCCTGGCCTTGAACACTTCCAGGGATGGGGCATCCACAGCTTCTCTAGGCAACCTGTTCCAGTGTCTCACCACTAGTTTCTAGCTAATGTCACTTACTTGTAGCTATGTGTTTAGAAAAAGCCGAAAGAACTGCTTATCCCTTAACCAGTATATGACAGAGAAATGGAAAACGTAATTTGTATGTTCTTGACCTTACCTAGAGCCTCTAGATAGTTTAGTAATAAGCAAAATAGCAAGTTAAACACAGTTGCTTCTGAAGATGAGTAGGAATCAAGACGTTTACTTAAAGGACTGTTCCAGATCAAGGGTGATGTGTACTGGGCAATGTAGGTTGCAGCTGTTGTCTGTGGTATGTTAGATCAGTAAAATTAGCATCCATAAATTAGCATCTGAAGTTTATGATTTATCCCTTTAAAAGACATTCAGAAAAAGAGGTTCTGTTCACTTTTCAGAGGGAGGCAAAAAGGGCATTGTCTTTGATTTTAATTAGTTTTGTTATGTTTCTGCTGTATCTCTGCAACTGATAACCATGTTCTGTTTCTTGCAATAGTAGGTTTATGTTCTTTAACTTTAGAATAGCTTTGTACCATTGGAGGATTCCCAGTCACAGGCTGAATCTGAGAGCTTTTTGGTGGGCATTTCTCTAGTCAGTGCTAAGAGAGAATTATTTGTGAAAGACAATTGCTACACTTACCTGTACATATCCTATAACTCTTAATCTCTGAAGTCTTTCCAGTGAATTGATCACATATAGCCCATAAGAGGTATGTTATATTGCTGTCCAGAACATGAACCATATTACCTGAGAAATTATAGAAAAGATAACAATTCTGCCTATAATGATCTAATTTTTAGTTGGTTTACAATGTCCTACACAATGACAAAGCCTTAAGTACAAAGGACCACTGAAATTAACTTGGCTATATAGCCTTTCTTCCCTTAAAACCCACATTTGGTAAACTACACCTTTGCTGGTTCTTCATCTTTGAAGTAATCTGACAGTCCCTATGATTAAGAACATTAGAGCCCAGGAAGCAATAAAGAAATGATAAGTTCACTAAGGTTAGTCCATCCAAAAATCTGGTGAATGAGTCCCATGCAGTCCATGAAATAATTGAAGGGGATATGGCAGTGGAAGCATGAAAGAAAATATCTCTCCCTTTACACATAACAGTTTTTTAAAACCTTCAGGAAGCCCAGAAAAAGACACTCAGAGCCAACCATCAGCAAATAGAATTCTTGGGGATAAATGTAGGTTTTTTGGTCTCCAAAACCTTTGAGAAAGGGTTGTTCTGTCTTTGAGGTTTTCACGACTTATGTACTACAGTTTACTTTCTTGTTAACTTCTGTGTTCACCATGCAGGTTAGATCAGTCTAGAGGACAAAGGAAAACTTAATATTGTGGTATCATGGACATAGTGATGACTGTCAACTCAGTGTTTCTTTTCCATTTCTGTTGACACCCTGCCGCAATTTGACTTCACTGACTTGTCTTAGTTAAGGCTAGGTCTGGGCAGGATCCTTCAGAAGGAACAGAGATTTACTGTCCTCAAAGCTGAGTACAGCACTATCCTGGCAGGGCTAGTCACAGGTCTGGCAAAGGACACAGCAGAGAAAGAAGTTGTAGAGCCAGTCCAGGCATAGACGATATGGTGTTTTCTGGCCACCGACTGCAGTCTTCTGGTCCTGGCAGCTCTCGGGTCTGTCTGCACCAAAAGCCAGATATACATTCTCTAGATAAAGACTAGTAGACAACTTTTAGTCCAAGTGAGTGGAAATTAGGGCAAACAGGTGTTGAGGTGAGAAAATAGTTGTTATGGTGTCTTTTAACCATATATTTTTAATTTTCTTTGTGGAGGGGTTGTGGATAAAGTACATGACCTGAGGCGCTTGGGTCTTTTTACAGGGCTACATGATAGCAGTGACATGATTTTTTTTTTTTTTTTTCTTGACAAGGAGTCTGCAACTTTCTGAATGCAACAGACCTTTGTGCATTCATCCTTGCTTCTCTCCCTTCTCCCAAGTGGATTGCTCATGTTTGATCTGCTTGGAATTACAGTTTCAAACCTCTTAGAAAATGCATTTACACAGAATCCAACTTCCCGTTACCATTTAAGAATTAGGATAGAGGAGAACACGTTATCCTAAGGTAAGCCCAGATAAGGCCTTACAACATATTGGCAAGGAGAGCTGCAGCTGCAGTACCAGGACTGATGGACAACTTCCCATTCACTGGAGCAGAGACATGCACATGAGCAGTGTTCATGGCATATCTAAGACCTCATAAATGCACACTATTCCTTGGTCTGTGCTGATTTGTTATTCTGCCCATGTCCTTGTGATGTTTCTCACAGGGGGGTCAGACAGCTCTCTCTGGCAACGAACTTCTTGACAGATGTGATTCAAGACATTGGTTGTCAGCTGTATATGAAACCTTTCCCTTGTGTGAGAGTTGAAATGCTTGAAAGGGTGGTCAGCACAAACATCTACATTCCTGGAGATAAGGACAGTCCTTTTGAAAGAGGAATGTCAAGAGATGTACTTTTCAATTACATCAGAACCATTTTGGCACCTTGTATTACATTTTGAGAGTCTTACCTAGTGCCACTTTTGTACCTTGTTTTACTACCCAAAGAATTAGGATAGACGAGAACACGTTATCCTAAGGTAAGCCCAGATAAGGCCTTACAACATATTGGCAAGGAGAGCTGCAGCTGCAGGACCAGGACTGATGGACAACTTCCCATTCACTGGAGCAGAGACATGCACATGAGCAGTGTTCATGGCATATCTAAGACCTCATAAATGCACACTATTCCTTGGTCTGTGCTGATTTGTTATTCTGCCCATGTCCTTGTGATGTTTCTCACAGGGGGGTCAGACAGCTCTCTCTGGCAACGAACTTCTTGACAGATGTGATTCAAGACATTGGTTGTCAGCTGTATATGAAACCTTTCCCTTGTGTGAGAGTTGAAATGCTTGAAAGGGTGGTCAGCACAAACATCTACATTCCTGGAGATAAGGACAGTCCTTTTGAAAGAGGAATGTCAAGAGATGTACTTTTCAATTACATCAGAACCATTTTGGCACCTTGTATTACATTTTGAGAGTCTTACCTAGTGCCACTTTTGTACCTTGTTTTACTACCCAGCTGGGAGAGATATGGAAGTTGAGCCTTACACAATACCAGTGCTGATTAGCAAAACATGAACTCACCAGTTTCTAGAGGCTAAAAATAAATGAGCCAACACAAGCAGGAGCTGTGTGTACATAGCAGAAATGAACCTAAACCAAACCACTCACCTAGAGCAGTACTGCCACCAGCACCACTCAAAAATTTCATGATCTGTGAATATCTGGGACTCTGTGTGGGTTACAAAACAGATTCCAAAAACACTGCAAAATTAAATGCATCTCTGATGCCTGTCAGCCTTGAAGCGTGTCTGTGCCTTTCCCAGCATCCATAAGGGCAGGAGCAGTCATGGTTGGGCTTGGGAGGTGCTGCACAAAGTTCTTTTGGCTGGCTAGTAAAATCGCTCAGGTGCTTTAAGAGCATGTCAGAAATATGTGAAACATGGAAAGACATTTTCTTTCATAACTCTTGTTTCATTTTGACTTTCTTGTGATTTTTGCCTATTTTTGCATATACTTACATCTACACGCACATCTCCAAGCTTAGCAAACATTGTGTTTCCTCAGCAACATTAAAAAAAAAAAAAGACAAAGTCTTGAAAAATCATCAACATTTGATTTTCTCAAACCTCACCACCACTATTCAGTGTTTTGGGTTATCTTTTTCTTTATTTTCCCAGTCAGAATCATGTCTATAACAGACTAAATTAATGTCTGAAAAGAGCTGTCTCTAAACTGCTTTCTCTGGTTTCTAACATATACACCCCTGTAAATACACTAATGTATGGACAACAGCTAACATACTACAGTGAAAGCAGTTTTATTCCTGAACATCTGATTGCACTTCTTCATGCGTTATCAGAAGAGCAAAAGCATAAGAGATAGATAATGAAACCTGAAAGTAAAATGGGAAGGATATTGGGGAAAGGAGGTGGGGATGAATGAGGGAAAAATCAGGAATGAGATCTGGGGCAAGGGAAGCATCTGGCTAATTTTGCCAGGAAAATAAAAAATAAGTCCCAAACATTCATCAGGATGAAGAGTCTATTAGAAGTAGAATCATAAAATCGTTTAGGTTGGAAAAGGCCTTAAAGATAGTAATACCTCACCTAAATTTTTTCCTGGCTTCCGGAGATGTTGGAAAGTGTCAGTTCTTCGTCATGTCTGCTAAGCACATGCAGGGGGGGAAGGGGGGATGAAGAAAAAAAAGAGCAGAGAGTGAACTTAATCTTGGAATCCTTAAAAAGTCACCTGTGTGCTTTTCCTAGCCTCTGGTGCAGCAAACCAGGTTGCTATGGTAAAATGGGTCAGAGCAGTAAGCAAGTGAGCTTGTGCGACACAATCAGACTCCTGGTGCAGTGATGGGAGGCACAGGCCATCGCAGACCGTCAACTACTGCTGAATCTGGGTCACTGGGGTGCTTTGTAGCTGCAGCTGTCCGTGTGGGACTGTGATCTCCGGCAAGGCTCACAAAGCCATCCTGACGGCTGGGCTCCTGCTCAACGGCTGCCAGTGTACTGTGAGAGCTGCCGCTTTGTCTCCTTCGAAAACAAATTATAATTTTAGATTTTTAATTATGGATGCATATGCAGGCAGCATGTGTCTGTGTGTGTATTATGTATGCACATTTATTTTAAAATAAAACATACTCAGCAGGCACATGGCCCATATTTTGGGAACCCATTACACAAATTAACATTCACACTCCAAATGATCATTATCACATATTTATGGGAACCGTGCATCCCACTCCGCGAAGGCTATAAAGATCTGCAAGCAAACATAAGAAATCTCTTCCACAGCATATCTAAGGAATTCCCCCCCTCAGACAAACGCCCTCCCAAAAAGCCTGGGAAAAGAAAAAAAGACATTGGAGAATGTCAGGGAGGTCGTCCCACAGTTCAGTCTCTCACATCCCCCCACAAACATATGCTGATACACCCATCCCTGCAGTAATCTATTATTATCATTTGCCATTCTGTGACTGTTCAAAAAAAAAAAAAAAAGAACAACAATCAGTTAATAAAAAAACAGGGAATGGGGCCAAATCAGGAGCAGAAGTAAACCAGCATAACCCCTGCTGATGCTGGTGGAACTACAAGAGATTAAGCAGGCTCAGGGTTTAGTCTCATGTACAGACATGGTCCTCACCCGGGGGAGTGGGGGCGGGGAGGGGAATGCAAAATGACCCATAATGAAGATTCATACAGAATATAAGAAAGGCGTACTCCTATGTGAAAAGGCAGGTAGCACTTTTGAGTACAAGGGCTACTATGCCACTGGCTTTTCTTGCCTTTTTCTTTCTTAGGTTTAGAAATCCTGACAGGCAGAATTTGCTGCATTTGTCTGCCATTCCTGGCTACACAGCAGAGATTCTAGATACATCCCCTGCACGCTGATAAATCAGCCTTCAGTGCATACAGAGTGAGCCTGCACCTCCCAGCATGCTCTGGATTTACTGCACATGCAGTGATTGGCCCCACAGCAAGCACACTGTGGGTCTGAAGCTCCCTAGAAGCCTCCTGGTATATGGCACATGTGCTGCATAGTTCTTATCCTATATACACTGTAGGTCTAACACACCAAATGACAAACATGTCTCAGCTACATCTCATTTTTTTCTGTCTTGTGTAAAAGAGGCATAAGCATATAGTAACACTAGGTAGAGATGCTGATGACACAATAAAATACTTGGGATTTGGATGAGTTTTGGGTGGACACAAATTGGGTGGTCAATATTGGGTGGACACAAATTTTCCCTGTAGCAACACAGGATACTAGTCTTTTCCCCTGAGACAACTACACTGGACCAAGCCTATCCAGTGATCTTGGGGTTTTATATTGTCACATCTCTCATACAGCATCAAGACTTTTTGCACATTTCCAGTGAGTGTGAGAGTGGAGGAAGGAAAAAGGACAATAACTCAGAACCTCAGAATCAGTGGCCTCCTACATAAATCAGGTATGATATGATAATGAAGTTCCTGCCTTCCGAATCCCATACTTAAAATGAACAACTGATATTAGATATATATTAAGAATAACTTAAAAACTAGGCCAGGAGTAATCTGTGGCCAGCATCCAAAGACAGATGAGGCACTAGAGCTTATTCAATGAACTAAACAGTTAAAATCAATTATGCTTTTCTAGAAAACATTTATCAATGCTTATTTTCACTGGGGAAGGCATTTCAACTCTCACAAGAGGGGAAGATTTCTAATACAGCTGATGGCTAATGACTCAAACTGCATCTGACAAGAAGCTGGTAGCCAGCGTAAGCTGTCTAACCCTCACATGTGAGACACACCACCAAGGACACAGGCAGAAGAACAAATCAGCACAGCATTTGTGAAGTCTTAGGCATACCATGTGCAGTGCTCATGTGCATACCTTTACAGATGCCTAAAAAACAAGATGAGACATGTAAGGACCATATTTCAAATGTCAGTCTGTAACTGAAGCAAAATCTCCCATTTGTTCATACAGAACTGCTGGCATAAAAGCATACTGGGCAACTGTCCATTCTATTGAACAGCAGCACACATGAATACTTTGCAAATGCAGGAGGTAGATGTGTGCATCACACACAAGCAACGCATTCCTATGTTTTTTCAAGAGGGAAGTAGCAGAAAGCAAAAGGAAAAGAGAAAAAAATGTCAGAACACTTTCAAGGACAGCTTTCTCTTGACAGTCACAACTTCGCTTCTCTTAGCAATAATAAAAAATTTTATAAATATTTTTTTATGTATAGAACAAAAAGGCCTGGAATTGTTCCATCTATCACATAGAGTTCATCTCTCATTTTTACAGCAACTTGTCTTAAATCCTTCAGCATTCTTCTCCTTGATTACTCAGTGATAACTGAATAGTTGTGATAACCCATCTGATATAGCCAAGTGATGGAAATATTTGTCTACTGGGCATTGTCTCTATAGAGCAAACAAATGCCACTTTGTTCAAAGGGGACAGTCAAATTCATCATTGTTGAAGCTTTCTGCATATGAGGTTTATGCCTAATGATCACCAGAACAGACTCATTTAGAGATAACCCAAGAGATATAAAAATCTGCTATTGTGTTGATAAAATTCTTTTCATGCCACTGATACCTTAATAGCCAAGTCTACAGAATGACAGGCACAGAGACCAGACAGACTTGGAGACTTATGTGGATGGAAAGAGAGTGAGAGGTAGTGATTTTATTTTGATACCAGAATTATATACCCCAAATATGTCATTTGAATTTGATCAAATATGTTCTGAAGTAATTTTATCTATAACAGCCTACCTACAAAAATCTGCATAGAAAACAGAGATAAACAACAACCAAAAAAAAAAACCAACCCACCAAACACAAACACCAAACCACCCAAGCTAAAAAAAAAAAAGTTGATTTCCTAACCCTGACATGAATATAGTCTTATACTTGCAAATAGACTTAGCCTTCCTGTTTCCAAAGAAGACAGTAAATCATAGACCCACAGGACTATGTGGACATGTACTAAGTGGAGCGATGGCAGGGTGCAAGGAGGGAGGAACAGCTTTATAGGCAGAAAAGAAACATTCCATGGAAGTAACGCCACCAGATAAATCTTCTGTTGCAGAGTTCATCTGCACATTCCTCTGCTAAAGAGCCACGAGTTCTCGATAAGGGGTCATTTTCTTACTCCTGGACAAACAGGCAATTCACAGAAAAGAGTTAATTAACTCTGCCACGTGTTGGAGGAACTGAAGTACCTGACACACTTCTGTCACGCTCCCTTCTCTGAGCAGGGTGGAGGGAGTGTTGACCGCAGGAGGGCTGGAGAACAGGCTATCTGATTAAAAATCCAGTTTTAACTGATTTTTTTCTTACTTTATATATTGGTAAAAGCTTTCAAATGAGGAAGAGAAGGAAGGAAAGGAAGGAGGGAGGGAGGGAGGCAGGAAACTGCTCTATCTGGCTAAATAACTACCTGTGCAAAGCTTTTATTCAGGCTTTATTTAAAATACAGATTGGACTTGCATAAATGTGTCTACTGATAACATATTTAGCAGTGCTCAGGTGCTGTTAAAAGACACATCTTGTATGTTGAAAGAACATCATAATCCCAGAAATATCATACACATGGTCTTAAATGGAAGAAAAGTAGAAATTCCAAACACTTATAATACACGTGGAAGCTTCTGAGAACATCTTCCTGTGATTTAGTAAATGTAACATTTCTCCATTTTTTGTTGCTTAGAATGAAATAACAAGGAGTTTAATTTAACTACTTTTTTTACTACCCCTGTATAAAGGGTTAAAGATGGCAAATGTCACCTACTTTCCAGATTGAAGCTCATGGCTGTTCATCTGTACAATATGCTGTCACAACAATGACCTTACGGATCTCATCAAAGAAGTGTTGGCAGTTTCCCACTTAGTGTAACTGTGGACTCTTGTTTACTGACATCAGGGAATGCCTTAACAGAGTAATTATTGCCTCATACCTCCTCGAATACTGATGGGGGTGTAAAGAGACAAACAATGGATGCATACTCCTGTCCCTGGAATGTGTTAGGAAAAGGCCAGTCTGTTGGTCAGTAGAAAGGATTAAAACCCTTCTCTACAAAGCAAACTCCTTGAATGAATTTCATAGCTCTTCATAGCTCAGGAAAATGCCATTTCAAGAGATTCTTCAGCACATAGGCATGAGGGTATTCTGTAAGTATATTAAAAACTAACTATATAGCTAAGATTCAGCCATTGGGTAAATGTGTAAATTAAGGGTATGACAGCTGTTATGGTAACAGTTTTGACTTAGTAAATGACCACAAGGTCTGATGGAGGCAGGTACGTGCTATCTAAGCATGATCGCCACTCTCCCCGAACTTCTCTCTTTGGACCCCTTCACAGTGGGCTATGAAATAAAGCAGTATCCTGTTATTAAAGGATTTGAAATAAAAGAGAAATCACTAGAGAACACTGGCCTTCATATGCAGACCTTTAGTTCCAACTGTGCAAGCTAAAATAATGAGCATTTTAAATAGAAATAGTTGAGGCAAAACATAATGTCTGGCAAGGTAACTGGGGAGGAAGTATCTCATGTCATCCATGTGGAAGTCTCCAGCCGTAACAAAAGTTTCCTTAGCCACTCAGTAAGTGACTAAAGTTATAAACATTTATATCACAGCTAATTTACTTTCAACTGTAGTTTGGAAAGCTCCTCTTGCTCTGTTAAATGATGCTGCTAAATGTCAAATTCACAATTTTGGGAAGTTATTGTCAACACATTGCTATGAGTGGATATTAATTAATACTAAATTGCAATGGCTTCCATAAAACTTCAGTCCATGCCAAGAGAAAAAAATTTCATCTTCTATGTTACTACAATGAATAACAAAAGAAAAAGGATGGTTTTCTACTTACAAAATAAAATGTTGCCAAGAGCTACATTCAGCTAGTAGCCATTTGTTTCAAGCGGATACTGACTCCTGTCATATGATGAGGGAATATGAGATTTAGTAATCTTACTGGCATAAGTCAGGTGAGCATGGCCAAGAAACACAGAACTGTCTCCTAGCAATAGTACTTTTCATCATAGTTGTGTTGCATGGTGCCTAAGAAAACTGAGTGTCTAAAGAGAACAATCATGGGAAAAAATCTCTCTGAGTCTTATGAGGGAGGAATGTGGTAGAAAGTGGTAGAAATGACTGTAACACTTCCACATTTTCCTGGAAGCACATTTTATTGATCAGAAGCTGAAGTCAATAAACTCACTGGAGATGTGAAATTGCTAAAGAGAGTCACTAAAAAAAAAAAATTTAAGTGCTATGATCAGCCATGTATATTTATAGATCCATGAGACAGGAATAATATCTGACTGCTGAAAGCCGACTGTGACTTTGGACAGAGCAACTAAGTGTGAGAAAACAAGACTTGCAAAATGAAAGAATCACACAAAAGAGACATGAGTCAGTTATAACATCGGATTTCCATGATAGCCAAAATAAAGGCTGGTGTAGCAGATTAACTAGCTTGAAATTTTAAAGGAACGTGTTAAAACCACAGAGGATGTTAACAGAGAGAAGACTATCAGAGATGAGATAAGGAGAACTGATGAAGAGACTATAATTATCAATGTGACGCAATTAATATGATAGGAAAATGACGCAGAGTGAACATGCATCAAAGACTAGTTGCCTTCAGAATTTAAGTCTATATTTTCCTGAAAGACATGATAAAAAAAAAAAGCGCCAAAATACTTAAAACAAAAAGAATGTATTTGCATGTCGTGGTGGAGGAGACAGGAGGTTTAATAATTGAAAAGGGTTTTCGAAAGACAGCTATGGGGGAAAAACAAAGTATGAGATTGAGAGCAAGAAAATCTGAAAATAAAGCTTTTTGTTTCTTAGGTTATAATTATGGGGTGATACACTGGGTTAGAAAGGAAAAAACCTCAAATGCAAGTACAGTCAATATTTAGACAGAGGGTTTATCTGTGGAATAGTCAATGAAAGGAGTTAGAAAATAATCAAAACAGTCAAGAACAATAATATACCAAGAACTGTTAATGCTCTTCTTGAATATTTATGGAGAGGAAGGAATAACCTAACCCAAAGACTTGAGAAACTAAATCAGAGGAAAGAAGGGGAGATCTGGAGAAACTCCAAAGAGAAGATCATAGTCAAATATCAATTACCTGTAACCTACAAAATCTGATCTTTGATAATCTGTTGTAGACAATATTGTTAACACTGTATTAACAAATATCAAGACAAATAGATTTCAGTCAATGTGTATAATATCAAATGCACAAGTTTAAATGAAATTTGAAGATCTATGAAATGGTCATCATAGATTTCAACATATTATGACCATAATAATAGATAGTATATTTTATGAAGGAAGAAATTAAGGCACAAGAAAAAGCAGGAAATCTTGTTAGATTTTCCTAGGAAGAGTGCTTAGCTTAAAAAGCTATGAAAGTTGCAGGTCCATGAGCACCTTTGATCCGTCCCAATAATTTACCACCACTACAGAGGCAGATTCTTGCATTTCCCACCATCATCCACCTCCTACTTCTTCCTTTTCCCTGGACTCAGTATTCATCTGGTACTTCAGCATGTCAATACAAATCACTAAGGCAAGAAAACTAAGCTGGGAAGAGAATAATTTGTCAGCTTATTTAATCAGCTCAATCCATTAATCAAGTAGTTTAACAAGAAACAGTGCCAGCACAGACAATCCAGAAAAAATAAAGAGAAAGGGTTGGGTTGTGGTTTTGTGTTGTTGTTGTTGTTTGTTTGGGTTTTTTTGACAGTGAGCTGTAAAGTCTGTTCTACCATCAAAATGGAGCCATAACCAAAAAAGGCCAAGGTATAGATAATTTGAGACCAATAAAGTATATTATTCTATGTCGACTTGAGAACTGGACACAGATTAGAATATAAATGTACAGAATAAGAAGGAAAAAAAATGAATAAATTGAAAATTAAAGTATAATGGAGAGACAACTTAAATAGTATGTGAAATAACCTAAAAAAAATTTACATGGAATCTATGAGAAATCAAATATAGGTCATAGCTGAAAGTTTAAGTGTCTTTAGGGTGGAACTCTGAGTTGGGATGACAGACATCAACTAAGAATCTCTATAAAAATTATTCCTTTAGTTTAGGTCTCTTGACAGATTCAAGGGGCAATGGAGAAATCAAGTGAAACATAACCCAATTGCTCAAAATTGGAACTGCAAGAAGCTTGAAGAAATATTCCCTTAGAAAAGATAACAGCAAATTTGAGAGCGACTTCACATTTAGGGTGCGTGGTACTAGGAAGGAAGGGAAGTAGCAGATCAGAAAGTAAAGACATATCTTCTTTAAAAGTAAAAATCAGGCAGCTGATACTGTTGACCATTACATTACAAATCTGACCAACTGAACTAAATAGACTGAATGCAATTGTTAACAAAGGGCTTAATTAGAAACAGAATTATTTTTGGAAGAGCAGTGTCAAAGGGAATGTCACTGAGTGAAGCTGACCTGCTTTTTCCAAAAAATGAGTTAATGTTCTCAGTGTTAGTGAAATGGAACGGGAAACCAAAGTGCTTGCAAATAGTTGAAGGACTGAGATACATCTGATACACAGGATGCAAAGTCATAAAGATTGAATGCAAGGCTAAATTAACTATAGGGACAGCAGCACAACAGCAAACACAATAAATGTGGAGGCAGTCACAAACACAAGAGCATCAGGCTGTGGGGTATCCTGTCTTGTAAAGAAAACAAATGTCTTACAGAGTTCATGTGATTCTCTGCAGAAATAAAAGAGATCAAAATCAGCATCTGTTCAAGAACAGAAACTGAAGAATAAAGCTCTGATTGTGAGGCAGAGACAAACCACTATCTTACTTAATTCTCTTGGCAAATGTTTCCAGAAGTCATCTATAAAATTTTGTTGTTTTTTCTTTTTTTTTTTTCCTTGGTGACACAAACAAATGAAGAATGAATTTCAAAATAAATAGTGGAACTGATTACAATGTAATTTCTGGAAGCCCATACAAATATATGGTGACACACAAATAAATGGTAACTTGCCTGGCTCGAAATCAAAACAAGTCTTAATTTATAGAGTAAGCATAAAATGAACCCATGTGGTGAAGTCATACAAGCACTCCTGCATAAGGATAAATACAATCAAAACACCTCAAAATAATGAAGCAGGAAGTTTCCTGCAAGCTTGTTTTGAAGAACAGTTTGCAAATACGGAAGATCAAAGGATAACTCAAACCTAGGAAAGTTATTTAGGCTCACAGAGGAAATCTCCTTCAGACGACAGCCCCAAGTAGATAGTGTAGGTTGTTATCCTGAAACACGAGACAGAGGACGCGTCTCATTCCTTCATTGTATAGAGACCTAAGCCTTTTCAAGCTAAAATTGTCCTTGATGGCTAGCATTTAAGTCAGGCTGTGTTATCACTACAGCTTTTTTATCACATATCAGCCCAAAACATTTGAATAAAGAAGTCAGAAGCTAATAGTATTTTCTTAGAACAATTAAGGCAAAATCCTCTTCTCAAAGATTTTAAAAACTTGACTAGATAAGGTCCTGCTATAAGTCTCCAACAGCCTGATATAACTTTGAAGTGAGTCCTGCTTCAACTGGGAGATTAGTCTACATGCCCCCAGAGGTCACTTATGACCTAAATTATTGTGTGATTGAATTATTTTGTCTGGAATGGAAATCTGTGAGGAGCAGATTTTAAACTCACTGATCTTAGAAAAATGAAATCAGAAACAAAATAATGCAGTTTGTAAATAACCCAGACAAAGAAAAAAAAATGTTTGATTATGCAAGAAACATTTTATTCAACTTTCCATCTAAGTTAGTGCACTGCATTTCAGTCAAAAACTGAAAGACTCCACTCAGAAAAAAACTGTAGAAGATAGTTATGACACCCAGTTTTTGTGCATTAACTTTTCTTCTTGGGAAAGTAACTTATCCATCAGACTGTAGAATATTTTGATCTTGTATATTCTGTTGGTTTTCCATTTTTAGTAAGTGCATTTTGGACCAAAGAGAAACCCATGTGTTGCATGTCCCCAGGAAATACACTAGCCATTGAACTACAGAACTATCAATGTTAGGTTTGCTAACCTTTGAATTTGAATTTGGAGAATTTTGCAGAGTAGAACAATGCTTCCACAGGAGCAGGGTAATTGTAAATAAGTCTACACAGTATCTATGTTCTAGGACCTATATTGTAATAGTTCAATAAGAGAGATAGGAGTTCAACAGCTCTGTGCCTTATTTCCTTGATTTAAAGCGTGTTGAGAACAGAGCTGTAATTCATGGCTTGTTCAGTAAATAGAAGCACTCATTAAAGCATTTTAATTCTGAACTGAATCTAGTCATTAGGAATGTCATTGTATGTCCTGATTTCAGCATAGAACTTCCTGGCATGTCAGAAAACCACATAAGGAATCAGTGTGAAGTGAGGTTATTCATATCTTTTTAATAAACTATTGATTTATTCACTCCCATCACAAATAACAATGATTCTACCCTGTCAAAGATGTATTTGTACATCATTTTGGTCAGGATATACATAAGGGTGGTCAGTCGCTGGAACAGGCTCCCCAGGGAAGTTTTCATGGTACCAAGCCTGCCAGAGTTCAAGGCTGCCTGCTGGACAGTGCTCTTAGACATAGGGTGTGGTGTTACATAGTCCTGTGAGGACCAAGGAGTTGGACTTGATGATCCTTATGGGTCCCTTCCAGCTTGAGATGTTGTATGATTTGTATGTGTAAAAATGCCCTGGATGCTATTCTGAAGAAAAATTTCTTTGATGGATTTATTTAAACATGACTACTGTCCCCTTATTTTCAGCTGAAGGAGAGACATGGCTTCATCTGTTTTTCACATTCCCTCTTTGATCTCCCATCAACTAGTACATTAATTGCTCTTTTTCTAACAGCCTTATTTTCCTTTCATTCACTTGGAACCTAATTCAATTATGTACAACATTTAGACATTTTAACATGCATACATTTGCTCACTGTTGCTCTTCTCAGAGGAATGATTTTTGCCATTTTCCTCAGATGAATTCCTTTTAATACCACAGGAATGCTGACTTTTAAACTATAGCTTTATGTTGGTGCCTTTGATGCTATGTATACAAAATATTTTTCATTTTCAGCATGACCCAAAAGATATTTTCAAGGATGTTGAGCCTCGGAAATTATTGTTGCCATTCTTGTGAAATAAACCACATTCAAAGTAAAAGATTATGCTTCTTATGGGCAGTTTATCACTTCAAAATAGAAACACACTGGGCCAAACCAATGCCAAAGTTAATTTCATTAGATTTAATGGAGTTACTCCAGGACTTCAGCTATCTGTGTAAATCTATGAAGAAAAAGATATTTAGTAAAGTTGCATTCTTCACCATGTGAAGCTCACTAATAACAGCTCTTAACCAAAAAGCATACTGCCTTACTTAGGTTAAGTTTATAAGTGCATTATGATCATATTTTCCCACACACAACTCTAGCACAGAGGAAAATGCATAGAAAGAACAACTAGACAGCTAATCATATTTAAGTCTAACTTACAAAATATGGATTATAAACATCTCATCTAGATTTTTAAGTGGTGCTGCCTTATAAGGAAGTTAGATTGGCAATAATCTAATTAGTAAAATAAGAATAAAACTTTGATGCAAGAGACAAATTAAAATAGACACTCTACGCCTGTGTCTAGCTCTTCTTGGTATTTGAATGAAACAGACATTGGAGAAAGTCACTGGTATGAGGAAAAGAGCTCAAGACTTTAGCTAAAGACTAACTTTAAGATCTGATGATGGCATTGGTGAACTTTTGAGCTGTCAGTCCACTGAAAATAGCTGTATAAAATTGTGTAATATTTAGTTAATTCTTCCTGTAAACATAATTTAAGTTGATCCATATATTTCTAAAAATAAAACACAAAATTTACTTTTGTTTTACTTAATTGCCCCAAAAGAGTTGGATTCTTGAGCCTTGCTTCCATGACTGTTGAGTGAAAGGGTCAACTTTCCAAGTGTGAAGGAGGAAAACAAATTGCTCAGCACTTTTCAGAAAGTATGTGGGTTAAATTAAAAACAACACAGGTAGGGGAAGAACTGGCAAAGGTGAATGAGGAAGGAGTGGCAAAGGCATAGACAGCAGCAACATCTCTGACAGGAGACACTCAGCCTGTGCATTGCAGGCAGGGTCTTTGCTGCTGGCTCCTGCCCCTGACATGCCTCCCTGTCTCATCTGCTGCAAGCTCTTCCTGTGCTGTGCACAGCCCCTGTTGCAAATCAGGTGAGGAAAAAGGCAAAGCCCAGAAGGAGGAAGAAAGGGGTCTTTTGTGATTTTCCCTTTTTCAGCTTTGTGGGAGATTGAAACTGAGCTTTGTCACAGACTAGTGGCCTGTGACAGTGGTCCAGGGAGAGGAGTGTTCTCCAAGCAACAAAACACAAAGAGAGAGAATCACTGCAGTCAAATGTGTAAGGGATGGAATACCTGCCTTGACAGTATTGTAAAAGTATCCAGGAAATATGCTTCTGCATCTGGATGATCATCTGTCTGTTATTTTAATTTTTATATTTTTAATATTTCCTGTAAAGAAGGCCTTGCAGGATTTTGAAGTTAGTTTGACCCCCCCACCGGAAATTGACCTTACTTCTGACAATACAGATCCTTCCAGTGTGCTCTGCTTAAACAGTCTCTACACATCACCCATCACAGAAGTTTCTTAGGTGGAAAACCTGCTACTGTTTAGAGTTCACAGAAAAAAAATCTGATAGTTTAGGACAGGAAGTGAAAAATGCCACTAAACCAAATGAAACTAGAAAAGGGTTTGTGTGGGCAGAAAGCAATGAGTCAGACTGGTATTTTGGAAGGGTCATTCATCTGTCTAAGAACTGTTAGAACAGTCCCTTAAGAAAGCAAGTTTAATACTGCTGTGTTTTGACTTAAAATACATTAATGACAGTGAGTAAACCTGTCATCCGTTTGTGAGAACCTATTGAAATTCCTTTGGGGAACAGTATGGCTAAAACGCCCATATGCATTCCCCAAGAAACAGGAATGGACCACTGTGCATAAGGAAGACAACATGAGAGCAGATCTTTTGCTGCAACTACTTTTATATATGTTCAACTGTCTGTGAAATAAAGGGAAAAAAGAGCATAAAAGCCAACACAGAAGACAGAGAGGGACTGGGCTGTGGGAATGTCCTGAAGGCACCACCTGCATGTGGTCATACAGTACCGTGAGAGTGCGTGCCAAGAAGTGACATGCTGCGATGTCCTGCAGTTGGAGAAGTAGAAACCTGTGCACTCACTGTAAATATAATTCCACCAGTGGGGTCTCATTCCACTATCAATTTTACCTTTTAAGAGAAATAACCTGAAGAAGTGCAACATTTGGTTAGCTATTACAGTCAAACTATAACAACAATTCTGCTATGATAAAAAAATGTCCTGAAGTATGTTCATTCTGTCTAGTGTTCAGTATTTCTATATCACATATACATAATAATGTTTATATTACAGTTGATCCAAAACATGACAACATGCTACTGATATTGTGTCAAGTTAAGATGTTACATTATGTATGTGACATAGTACCAGAACAATGATTTTTACAGAAGAAGTTTGAATGTGCTCACATTAAATCCACAAATGAAACTCACATGGCTTCAAGTTTGGTTGTAAACTCTAAAATCACACTGAGGTTCCTCAGCAAAAAAATGAACATCTATGATTAGTTTACTTCATACAAATGAAATTAAACAAAAATATTATTTGACCTGAAGATTCTGACCTTGATTTTATCTGCAACTCAAAGTGTAATTAAGAATGGGTAAATACGCATACAATTACATTCCAATAAAATATTTATAGGAAAAATCAACCTTTCTTCATAAAACTCTGTCTCTCTCCAGATGTAATTATTTTCTTCCAAATATCCAGTAATGAGAGAGTATGATATATTCAGGCATCACTACAGCTCAAAGGACTATACCGTTCTAGTAAAATGGAAGTGACTGTGAACTACCTTAACACCTTAGTTATATAACCCTTGTCACTCTTGTATTTGAAAATCCTACAGTCATTAACATATTAACAAACACCGTATACTCAATAAGAAAGTTTTGCATTCATGTTATGCATAAACTTCAGAGCAATCAAATTATACTCACAGCAGATATCCTAAATCTTATGCCAAGTGGCTATTATACATAGAGTTACAATACCCAGGCTGTAATCATAGAATCATAGAATCATAGAATGGTTAGGGTTGGAAGGGACCTTAAAGGGCATCTAGTTCCAAACCCCCTGTCATGGGCAGGGACACCTTCCACTAGACCAGGTTGCTCAGAGCCACATCCAGCCTGGCCTTGAAGACATCCAGGGATAGGGCATCCACAACATCTCTGGGCAACCTGTTCCAGTGCCTCACCACACTCTCCGGGAAGAATTTCTTCCTGACATCTAATCTAAACCTCCCTGATTTCAATTTATACCCATTACCCCTTGTACTGTCACTACAGCCCCTTGTAAAAAGTCCCCCCCAGCTTCCTTGTAGCCCCTTCAGGTACTGAAAGGCTGCAATAAGGTCTCCCCGGAGCCTTCTCTTCTCCAGGCTGAACAAGCCCACCTCTCTCAGCCTGTCCCCATAGCAGAGGGGCTCCAGCCCTCTGAGCATCTTCGTGGTCTCCTCTGGACTCGTTCGAACTGGTCTATATCCTTCTTATGTTGAGGGCCCCAGAGCTGGATGCAGCACTCCAGGTGAGGTCTCATGAGAGCAGAGTAGAGGGGGGAGAATCACCTCCCTCGAACTGCTGGCCAAGAAATTCTTAGTTGCTTTGGTATTGGTGTTATGAAGACAACTTCATATCAAGTGATATTGTAGAGTGGAGTGACAGCATGCCTCTGTAATTATTATCAGTACAATCTACATCTAAGAAGCCCCCATCAGAGCTAATGGATGACAGGAGAAGAAAGGTAACATCAAGCTCTTTACATACTCAAGAAGGTCTTGTGTAGCCCAAGCAGTGGCCTTCAGAGAGCTTGAATCAAAACCACAAACAGGTACTAATCACTTTCAGTGAGAAAACTCTTAAATTTACTAATCTCTGGTAAGATGTTTGAATGCCAAGATATTCCATGAAACATTTCAGGAATGATAAAGGACAAGTGAATAAATATTGTGTCAAGTGTTCATCATTTAATACCCTGGAGCAATATGTCTTTAACAGCATATTGTTGTCACTCTACTGTTTCAGAGGTATCATTCAAATATATCTATTGCAGCAGTATCTATTAATCACCCAAGATTTGGGCTAAGCTGAAGTTTGACCCAGCAGTACAAAGGTAGAGACCAGGTATGTTCCTATTCACGTCTATAACAAAAATTGCCAACAAGCATTGTGCTAACATGAAGAAAGATTATTTCAGAAAAAAGTAACTGCGGAGTTATTCCTCACAGTATAACATAGGGTTGATTTATAACCATTTCAACTCAAGGTGGTCTAAGGAGTCTTGCAAAATAGGAATGCTCTGGGCCAGTCATTTCTGTTAACATGATCTTTGTTAGATGTTTGGTCTACGTGGGAGCAGCTACTTTACTGTCAATTTATATTGTGCAATTCAGCATATAACACAAACCGCATTCCAGTAGCAAGGTCTGAGGCAGAGGTATCACTGCCTGTAAAAAGCTATAAACTACTATGTCAGTCTGAGAACAACTTTTGGGAATAGCTCCGAATGATAGAGCAAAAAGCATCAGTTTTCAAAGGCTGGTTTAAAAAAAAAGTAGGTGCCACTATCACCTTGAAAGCACTGTGTCTTTTTCTCAAAAGAAAAACCCAAACCCAAAGATCTTGTTTTCCATGTATTTCCTAACAAGGATTTTATTATATCTGCCCAGAACTAATGCTTATAGGATCATCATGACCCGCAAATTTAATTCTAAAGTGAAAGTTGTCAGGCAACCTAATCCCAGTCTTCAACCTGCTCTCCAGAGGCCCTGTCCCCTGAATCCGGCTGAAGGCCATGAGGATACAATTGCACAGGGCTTGTTCACGCATCATTCAGTCTCTCAGTGCATCTGTAATTCACATTTAACACCTCAAAATACAGAACATGGTTCATATGCAAAATCAAGTGTGGAAACATAAACTGCTAGTGAAAATGACTCTGTGATAGCACTTTCACGTTTTGCCGTGTATGCATGCAGCTAGTTTTTCTTCTCTGTTATTAAGGATGTGTTATGCTACAAACACACCACATTGCTAAAATGAATGTTAATAAAAACTATGACTATTATGTGGTCTTCACAAACCATTATTTTATTATTTTACCTGATTGTATTTTCCAATCCATATGTTTCTGTCGTTCTTAATTTAAATAAAACTACATTTTAAGAAGATACTTAGCCTTAAAATGAATAGTATCTGATAGGAATGAGAAAAGATAAAAAAACCCAAATATAAGGTAGACACATCTGTAGACAAATGACGTTACTGTCACAAACACATATTCTTATTAAATTTACATACATGGAAAAAATCTGTCCTTGTTATAATCAATGTGAATGTTGTTATTGACACATACAAATCTAGAATTCCACTTCTTATCATTAAGTTTGTTTCTGCTATGATATTCACCAAAACCAGAAAATAGAAATAAGCAAAGGAATAATATATCTAATTGTTTGGCAAGTACTGTGTATACATATAATTTATTTGGGTCAATTTACATAACCACAAAGTGACAAAATATAGTGATGTAGCCATAAATTACTGATTAGCTGCAAATTACACTGATGCAGTAGCACAGTGTAGTCTCCAGCCATACCTGAGCCTAGGTATTGTGAGCTCACATATTTGAGCCATGATGAATTAATTGTACTGTATGAAACTGTGATCCACTCAAGTGAATGAAGGGAGCAGAACCTCACCACTGCTGGAACAAGAAAATTCCAAAGAAAATCTGAAGTTACAGTGTGAGCATATATTTGCTAGTACAAAATCTATCCCAGCCTTATTATTTATTTGTTCCTGAAGGTGTGTAAGCCATTTGGATAGCACTGGCTCACATGGAGAGAAGACAACCTCAAAAAGCATATACAGACTGCATAGTCTCCCTGCTGCTTAGAGAAGGACATGGATAGTTCTGAGCATTATTATGTGGCCCCAGATTAAATAAAAAACAGTGGGAATCTTCCCTGTTCTTTTGTCTTGAGGCAAAACAAGAGCTAGTTCTTAATGTTAAGGCTCAAGGAGAATTCCAGTGCTTTCAATGGGAGTTTTGTCTGACTAGCGTGCATGGCTTTGTTCCAAGAATGACAGGGAGCACAAAGGTGAAGACTGTGAAGTGATATCACCCTCCTGCAGAATGGTGTATGCTGTAGAAGACAAAGGGATATGTATTTGGATCTTACCGCAACCAAGTTGTTCCATCAACAGAAGTTTTTATGTTCTGCAGAAGCTGAGCCCATCCTCCACATTCATAAAAGTAACTAATAGATTTGACAGCCCAAATGAGATGGGCTTGGTCAGGTCAACCCGTTTATTACTGTTGATGTAATAGGGCATCACAGTCTGCCAGCCAACAAGGTTTTGGATGTGCTCTCCTCAAACTGTGCCCGTGCTCCCCAGGCTGAAGTCGGCATACTCTGCCAACTTTTTTCCATGCATGTCTCTGCATCCCCACCATGCCTTTGCTTCAGGACATTTCTCTTTAGATTTAAGATCAACAGCGAGAAATTGAATACATGTCTTTTCTACAGGTTTCGATTGTATTTTATTTTTTTGTAATTATTGTAAAAATACCTCAAAGCTGTTTTTCATTTATTATTGCTCATTTGATAAGTTGAAGCACCATATGCTATGAGCTCTTGACTTTTATGTCATCTGAGATTGAAAATACAATGCTAAATACATTAAATATTCACAAAGGGAGTCAAATAGGGTCATAGAAAGTGTCATACATTAATCATACATGTGTGGTATTCCCTTGTTAAATGATACAGTTCAGCTCTGCATTTTCTGACAAATGAGGTCAAGATGTTGTTTGCCATTAGAAACTAATTAAAGGAAATTCTTCACGCTATTTTAATGAAGAAAGGCAGACTATGGAGAACAAAATTGAATTTATTTTTTTCCAAAAACCATGTTTCTAAAGAAAAAGTGTGATTATTTGCAAAGTTCACTTGGCTCCCACCCTCATAATGTCACCAATCAATAAGGTTACACCATGAATAAGAATCAATATATGATAGCAATGAGGGATAAGAGAAAAACAATAAGCAAGTAATTGCTATTGTCAAATTCTGCTATTATTTGAGCTATTTTTCTTTATTATTAACTATTGGTAGGACCAAATGAAAGAAAGACCTTTCAACACTTAGCTGTACTAGAAATTTATGAAAATCAGGTGGTTTTGACAGGTGGGTCAGCATAAGCAGAAAAAAGATTTTATTTACCTCAGCAAAGTTTAAACATTTCTGTGACGAGAGATGATAATGTAAACAGATGGCTCTGCATCTTTAAAGTGTAAAAAGGCAAGCTGCAAGACAAAGTTAAGAATTATTATAATTTTATGGTGCCCATGTCCACCTGGAGTTGGGTAGCAGCAGCTGAGGAGCATCAGCATCTCTCACATACTTATGAAAGTCAGACCTGACCCAGAAGGTGTTGACTGCCTCCTCCAAACACCTGGTAGAGGACAACAGTTTGCAAATGGTTAGCTTTGCCCCACAATTGTCCCTACACCTCAGCCCAAAGAGGCAGCCAGCTCTTTTGCCAAGTATTTCAATCTAATCTCATTTACAGTCAAATTCCACAAAATTCCCATTACAGAGACACTGCTTTTCACACATGTTTATTTTCTGTAATTTCATTTTTTGGACAGTCAAAATGCTTCACAGCACAACTCTCTGCAGTAAGCCAAGTGAAGTTAACTTAGTCATGCTATCCTAACAACAAAAATGCAAGCAGGGGAGTGCTTCACAGAAGTGAATGGAAACAATTGTGAATATTAACGCTTTCTTTGACAAGTGATTTTTTTTTTCAACTTTCTTAAAAATAAATATTTAAAATGGATTCTTAGTGCAGTAATAAAAATTACCTAAATTTTTATATCCTTTTGTATTAGAGTGTAGGATGGTCCTTAGTTACATTTACCATCAAAATTGAGGGTTGTTCAGGCATATTCCATATGTGTGTAAGTATCAGGATCTTCACCTTTCATGCTCATGGATCTACATCTTTCTTGGCTTGCCTTGCCTTTTCATTTTCCTCATAAAAGCAATATGCATATTTCTCTCCCATATTTCTCATTACTACTTGGCCAGTCTAGCAAACTTGCCCCAGACTCCTGGTATGTCCACAATCAGCGTTTCTTATTTTTTTCAGAAGACAGCTGTCATTGCCCTATACATCCATTATTTGGAGCATTGTTTAGATAAAGATCTCGCAGGAGACGAAGAGAATATAATGAGGTTTTCCTGATCCAGTAGAAAAGAGTGAGCTGCAGTCATTTCTACACACATCCATGGGATGGTAGCTCTTCCAGTTCTCCCAAACAAGGTTTCTCTTCTGTTCACCAAAAATCTACCAAAAAGACACAAGGATAGCAAGATGAGCACACATATGAAAAGAGAACTACTCTCTGCATTATTGCTCTACAAACCAGTACATTTTTGACAATCATTTGCAGTCATTATCCTGTTTGTCATCCTTCAGTTCATATCATGAATTGGTCTCAGAGCACAACATATGGATTCCTCTCAAACAGGGCTAAAACAGAAATTTGGCTTTAGGAGATCAAATAACACACCACAACTACAGTGAGTTTTTGGTCCACAGGAGCAGAGAAGAGCTAGTCGAAGGAAAGCCCCAAAACATGCATAGGATAGACCCAGGATCCTCGTTACCAACTGTTGCCCTACAGATAAGGTCTGTTGGATGCACTATTTGCTAAAGTTAATATAGCCATAATAGAGACAGGAAACAACTGCTAGGACTTAAAAAGAATGAGGCCTTCTGACAGGGTAAAACAGTGGCCTTCATCATAGGATGTTTGCACTAATTTGACATGAAGAAAACTCCACAAATGCAGACAGTTTTCTCATGAAGAAAAATATGTCTATATGTCTAATGATTTTAACGTCATCATAAAAGAGATATTCCATCAGAACAGAATTTTAGTGTTTGAGTTTTCAGATTACTTAGAGAAAATATTTGTGTCTCCATCAGGTATTATAGGAGACTGCATCAGGAACACCAAAATGCTATTATTTTTGCATCATTAGCTATCTAATTTTACGCTCAGAATACAACACCCTATCCTTCATAAAAATACATACTACTTTCATCAGTCTTTCTTCAGGGCTTGATGAAATGTTCCATTAACTTTCTACGTGGAACTGGATCAGACCTTCATAGGTCAAGCAAAAGCCTACCAAAGTCTGAGGGAGACACTTCTGAAGAAGAATTGAAGGATTTCAGCCACATACAGTCATCTTTTAAACCTTGCTATACCTGGGGGTTTTGATTCTGCTGTTGTTTGTGTTTTATTGCTCTTGAAGAGAACTTTAAATTCTTTGAAAAGTCACATAGGAATTATTATCACCTGTGCTATTTATTATCACATTATAGCCTCATGGTAGTTCTCCCACTCAGACATCAACCTTTACATTACATCTTTGCAATATCACTCAGAATATCCCTGTGCCTTTGAGTTAGTCTCTTCCATAACAGATTAATCTTAAAATTAAAGATTATGCTGCCTGTCTTTGCAATTCAAATTATAAGTACATTTGAAAATTCTCTATTCTAAAGCCAACAGCAGTTGTGGCAACCTCAGTGACTGATACTTTTAATACATTTTTGTTGAAATGACTGCATTACTCCTTGTCCACAAAATCAAGTTAGCCTCATTTAAACCAGTAGCTTCATGGAAATACTCTGCATCTCTTATATTTCCTGCTAATTCTGCAGATTTTTGAGAGAGAGATTATGTAATTCTTCAGTTTTCAGTGGAATCTGCAGAACATGCACATCACCTGATCAAAGAGAAACAAATAAAAAGTACATACACAGACATAGACACAAGTCAGTCAGTAAATTAGCTCCACCAGAGCATGTTGATGTTTGCAAAACCTTCCATCTACACTATGTACTATGATGAGATGTTTACATAAAGCAGCAAGTTCCAAAAAATCTTTGCAGTTTCAGCCTCATCTTTATTTCAGCAATAGGGAGTTGAAGCAACTCACATGGTGTGAGTGATGCTCTGAATCCACACTATTTATAAAAGCCTTTTTCTCTTCAAGTTGATGGTAAGTACCCTGTTCTCCCTCCCTCTCTCTGGAGAGGTGGAGTCATCTGTTACATCTTCATGTATCAAAGCAGAGCCACCCACTGTGACAGGTAAAATTGTTTGAATATCTCAGGCAAAATCCCCAGTTGGCAAAATCCCCAAACTCACAGTTTGGATCAATCATATGTGCACTGAAGTTATGGACTGATAACAGGGAAGTGGCCCAGACTCGCTGTTGTTGAGCCTCAGCTTACCATCTTGTTTCTTTTTTATCAAGCCATGAAACAAACTCTGTAAGAAAATGGCTACTATAGCAACATTTTTCTATTGGCTTCCAATCTCCTCTAAAGGTCAGGGTAATTCTGACTATACGTGTGGTGACTAAATTTGACCATATATGACTGAGAACTCAAAAAACAAGCTTCATCTCTACTGGCTAACCAAACATGATCAGGACACAGCCCAACTGTTACTGCATGAGCTTTCAAATTACTAGCACAATCCCTGGGGACAGTTTTGATCTGAATCAACTGCAACACTCCCAGATCATTTTTTTCAGGGAGATAAGACAGGCCAGAATCATTTCCAATAGGCAGTTTGAATGCAATCCCGCTATTTGGGAGAGCTGGGAGACATTAACCATCACCGTATGAAATGTGTCAAGACAACTGACTTCAGAACTAAAAGGCAGTGCCTGATATGTTTTAGTTACTACCATAGAGGTAGTTTACCACTCTTTTTTTTACAAGAAAAACTACAATATTATATTTTTTTGTTTTAATTTCTTTTGTCAGAGAACTGTTCTAACCTGGTTTTGACAATAAAGTAACATAGAATGCTGGCAGAACTTTTACCATCAATATGAACATAGAATACTGTCAATAGTAGAAGAGATACCTAAAATTATTATCAAACACATCTCAATTGTAGCTTTCTTTAACTTCCACATTACCAATAGGCAGGCAATATCATGTAGCCAAAATCTGCTTCCTTTCCTTTTTATTACAGCTCCTCTTGGCTAAGAGTATTTTTCTCCCAAAGCCTGTCCATATGTATGCAACAGTTAATTAAAGCTCTGTCCAGTGAAAAATCTTCCCATGTCCTCGGATACTTATTTCTACTAGTTTGAATGGAAACAAACTGTTCATTGTAGGGTGGACAGAGAATTCTTAGACCCAGCTTCAGTTGATCTAATAGCCCGAGCATGAAAGCATTTGTGAGAGGACCGAATACTAAACAGTAGGGGTGACAAAGACCATCAGCTTTCAGACCTAACTATCCAGAAGAACGCACAGAATGCAAGAGGTGGAAAATTCAAAAAAGAGAAATTCACAGGGCATTTTTGTGAAAGTGCCAAGGAGCATTTTGACCTTTCCCTGCATTATTTCCCTGAAAAAATAAGCATCAGTGGACAAAATCCCTGGTACTGTGATACACTACTAATGGCAAGTTTGCAATTTCTAAGGAAACCCTCTATACTTTTTTACATTGTACATTACAATATTTCATCTGCATAAAATAAGGTCAACTCTATTCAACCCACAGTAAATACTTGTGAGGATAACAACATAAATAAAAGGAAAATGCATATAATGAAAATGTATGTTAATCCATTTGTAAAAACATATTTAATACTTTCACTTGTGGCACAAAGGTGAATAGGTTTCCGTAAAAAGCTGGCACAGCTTTTAAAATAGCTGTGGGTAAAATGGTATGTGCTGTGCATCACAGAGTCTGTGGTGAGACGAACAGAGAATATCCATGGGTAACTGTTCTTCATGAATTGGGAGGTCAGTGTAACATTCTCTTCCGACAAGCTTAGTATGATCATCACATAAAAGACAAAAAAACCTGTCCAGGGATCTCCTTTTTCATTTTTTCTTTCCATCTTCAGTGGGGCTGAGGTTTCATCCAGAAGAATAAAGGTTTCAGCAGGTAACTCAGCCAAAGCATCACTTGCAGATATCCCTGTACCAGCCAGAGCACCACCATGAGAGAAGACATGCCTATGCCAAAACAATGCTGACACCATGGCTCCAGACAGAAGCTGCATAGAATTACCCATCTCCTTGTTACAGGGACATGAGTTTCTGTGTATAAGTATGACTTTCTGCCAGCCTGGTGAGGCTGACAAAGGTTTCCTTGGGGGAAAAAACTAAACAAAACCAAACAAAACCAAACAAACAAACAAACAAACAAAAAACCCCCAAAATAACACAACACCACAAAAACCAACACCAAAAAAACAGTCTTTGGTGCTGAAAGGAGATCTTCCATCATCACAGCTGCATGGGCTGGTGATATAAGCAGGGTTTATACGCACTCTGCCTTGTGGCTAATCCAGGCTTACCATCAAGAGTAGTGTTGGCTTCGTTTTACAGCCAGTTTCCAGAACTGGCAAAGACAAAGGTAGGAATAGGAAGTAAACAAAGGCAAGAGTTCCCTCCTAGAGAGCAGTTGAAAAGTGATTCTAGTCATTATATATAATGACTTTTAATTTTTATGGGGAAAAAATAAGTCTTTTCAACCTTTCTTAGGTTTGAATTTCAGCCCATGAACACTAGGTATGGTGAAAAACCTTGAGGAGGACGGTTATGAAATTATGGTTTCAAAGACAATAAATCCTATATTTTTGCCACATCATACAATTTCTTAGTCTTCCTTCAAAGTGAAAGGTATTTCATAAGAGTTGCCAAAACATTGGTCTATGACAGAACCAGGCAGTGTTTCAGGACAGATGTCCTAGGAGAAAGTGAGTATCCTCAGATGTTGGTAAAAGCAGCAGGTTTCTGGTTAAATTGCAGTTGGGACAGGTTTTTAAAACATAGACAAAATTAAATTTCAATCTTAAAAAGAAACAAAGTCTTGTTCACTTATGACAAAAACAAATCTCTTGGAGTTTTTCAGAACAGATATAATATCAACCATGGTGTCCTGGCCAGTTTCCAGTTCAGGTAATTACAAAATACCTAACTAAATGTTCCCTCAGTTTCAAAAGTATTTCTAACTCTAAATTTAAATTAGATAGTAGTATTTTTGTGCCTTTTCATACATCTGCTGCAGCCTGTTTTAGAAACAAATCAGTTTTAGCTAATTCAGTTGCGTATAATAGTATTTACAGATAATTTTTCTGTTTCTTGACAAAAGACACCACAAAAATCCATATTTTTAATTAATAAATATTAAAAGAAAGTGGGAAAATAAAATATAACAAGGAAAACAGAGAGACTAATTATTTAATTCCCTCATATGCAGTCTGGTCTAAGACCATTGCAAATATATTTGAAATTTACAGGAATGATTTGGTTAAAAGTAGGAGCTTGGTCAAAACAAGGTGCATATTAAGAACCTTGATTTTATTTCTTGCACTACACTTTATGAATGCATTTAAGTCCGTCAACTTTATGTTAATAAAATTGATATCAAAAGCACTCTTAAGTATGCACTATAGCAATAAACTGTACATATAACATAGTTTCGAAATCCTCTGATTAAAATCCAGTCTCTCCTTTTCAAGCTTACTTCTATCCTCAAATGTTGGGATAATAAATGTGATCTTGGTGGTTTCAATCCATCTCAGACTGAGAGGCATCAAAGAGAATAGTCCGGAATCTTAACTCCCCAATCCCCCCCCCCTACAAATGCAATACAAACTGTTTTCTAAAGGCCTTTACAGACCTACTCATGTTTAGCAGGGAATTTGGGTCCAAGCTCACAGCAAAATTTTCCTCTAATGACATGAAGACCTCAAGCAAGATACTCTGCTCCCTCTACACATGAATATATAATTACAAGGAAACAAAACTGAATCAAAATAAGGCAGAAAACTTTAACAACAGGATTACTGAAAACAAGATGGTATCTCAAAAAAGAATGTAAAAAACGTTTTGGATAACTCTTCTGGTTTCTTTCTGGGGTAGAGTTAATTTTCTTTATGGTAGCTGATATGGGGGTCTGTTTTGCATTTGTGCTAAAAGGAGTGTTGATAATACAGGGATACTTTCGTTACTGCTGAGCAGTGCTTACACAAATTCAAGGTCTTTTCTGCTTCTCACACCTCCCCACCAGAGAGGAGAGTGGGAGTGCACAAGCAGTTGGGAAGGGACTCAGCTGGGACAGGTGACCACAACTGACCAGAGGGATATCCCACACCATATGGCATCATGCTCAGCATATAAAGCTGGGGGAAGAAGAAGGAAAGGGGGGGACTTTTGAAGTGATGACTTTTGCCTTCCCAAGTAACTGTTACATGTGATGGAGCCCTGCTTTCCTGGAGATGGCTGAACACCTCCCTGCTGGTGGGAAGTGGTGAATGAATTCCTAGGTTTTCTTGGCTTGTGTGGATGGCTTTTGCTTTACCTATTAAACAGTCTGTATCTCAACCCACAAGTTTTCTTACTTTTACCCTGTCGATTCTCTTTCCCATCCCACTGGGGGGAGAGTAAGCAAGCAGCTGTGTGGTGCTTAGTTGCCATCTGGGGTTAAACCATGACAAAAACTCATACAAGAGTTCATTATTTCATGTAGGAGAATGTTCAATTAATAACATACCTTGGCTCTTATTTTTGTCTAACATCAACCACAACTACGGTGCTCACTCAGTCTTTCTTTGTCTAGCCCTAATCTGTGTAACTATTTCTGAATGGTTTACTATTCAGAGTAAGAGAAAAAGTATAGCACATGATGAAGAACAAAGAATGTTGTATATTAAGTGTGTCTATGGCACTGGCATAGAGATAATTACAACTCATAACAGAGGACAACATAGCATGTCAGTAAGTGCTCGTGATGAATCTTCTTGGCCCTCTCCTTCAACAGTAAGCCAACAGCTGAATAGAGTCCAAGAATATCAACCAAAATGACCACAGACTTTGCTAAAAGTCTCCACCATGGAAGACAAGAAAATGTTATGATAAACAGGAACATGTCATTGAAGAGGGAGGAAGGTTGCAGATATATAACTTCCATGAATCATCAAAGATGCTACAGTTTCTACAAACAACTTTGCTGCTTGTATTAGAGAATTCTGAAATTACTTATCCCTTCAAAAACCACCTGACATTCTCAAAATGAGTCCACTAACTTAAAGAGAAAAATGGTTGGTATATTTGGTCTGATTTTCCACTGCTTGTGCAGGGAGATACAGGGAATCCTGTAAAATATTGTTTCATTAACTAGCTGGGGCTTTTCCATGTGTTTTTTGTGCAATCACTTACACACTTTTTGTGACAGCAGAGAATCAGAACCAACATAATCCACAGTCCACTTGTACAAAATGTGGTGGATGGATCTAACAGCTCATTGCTGACAGAAAACATAGATCCCAGACGTTTTCTGGTTGTGGTCCTGGCTTCACAGTTTTGTGAATTGCAGTGCTCTTCCAATGCCACCCTCAGTCAACTCACTTCCCTAACTTGGAATAAAATAATCAGAAAGTTGGATAATTGTCTTTTGAGTTAACTGGTTGAACTGGCTCAGGGGAAGAGGTAAAGGGTGAGATGAAGCAGTAGGGACAGAGTCAAGAAAAGGAAGAACAAGAAAAGAAGGCACAGAACATGGAGGAAAAGAGAATGAGACCTTCTCTTGTGGCAGCAGCAAGCTGTTCAATTAGCATCAATACTTGTCGGCTTGCATCCGTAAACTTTACCTTCACAGGACCAAATAACCAGTTATGTCAAAGTGCTAGATGCTAAAGGAAGACAGGACCAAAATTGTTCTTCCCAGGCACTTAGAAAAGTGAGTGATCTCTGGGGCAGCAAAAGCACATACCTAGTTAATACACATGTGAAAGGGTTTTGAATAGTTGGGACATAATTCATTATAGCTCATGGGTGTGGAAGAGGGGAGATTGTTTCTCCTAAGTTAAGTAACTGTTAACAACATTCCTTTGGCTGAGAGGTTAAAATTTAGTTGATTTGTCATGAGCACATGTCGTTACTATTTGCAAACATAATCATTTCTAAACTAGAGATTAGCCTGATCCAGTTTAAGACCATAACTTTTTGGAGCTGCACATTCCTAAATATTAGACTTTGCATTTTATTTTCTTTTTCCTTATCCTCAGCATTGAGCAAAGAAATTAACTTACTTGAATAAAGGCTGTAGGAGGTTTTGGTAGAATATAACTTTATTACTCATTGTAGCAATCACTTGATTAAATCATTTGCGAGACAGACCACTTGATAAAATACTGTTTACTTACCCATTGCCTGACAACAACTGGATCTCAATCACTGTAGGGTTGATTCAGCCATTCAGCCTCCAAGAAAAGATAAATTATCTCTGAGGTAATGTGGAAAAGATACCCCAAAACTAAAGTTCTTTGGAATTTAGCAATCAACTTCTATGGAAATTGAAACATTTGTTCTGCAATTCATCTGCAGTTGGAAGTTACTGATGAAAAACTGCAGAGGGAACTTTACATGTAGGCACTAGGACAGTCCTGGCACTGCCCACGTGTTAGTGCAGACAAGATCAACCCTCACTCATTGGTAAGATTCACATACATTAAGGGTTAAGGCAGCCTGAATTTCTGCAGATATCATGGAGCAGGCTACCTCTTACTACTCTGTCATATCTGACCTCTGCACAAGTAATAAGCTTGCCTAAAGAACCATATGGGTGTTTTGTTTCCTGATGCCCCTGAAGACAGCTTCCCCAGAGCCCCACCGAACTCTGTCAGGGAGCACAAGTCCCACAGGCACAGGCTGCTTGGATAGGGGCAGGTTACTGATGGCCTGTGCCATGTGGTGCGGGCTGAGCAGCCAGCCTGAGGTGGCTGGGCTTGGATGTGTTAAGGAGAATGGGAAGAGGTGGGAGAGGAGACAGCAAGTGCTGGAGGATGGCTTAGAGAAAGTGGATGTTGGGCATGAGACAGCAGGAGAAAAGGGAACTACACATAGAGTTACTGTATATTTGACTAAGATAGTAGAGATGATTCATTTTCTGCTGGTTTAAATATAGTAAATTCATTCACCATGTGACTCTGACAGACTACTATTACTATCATTATTATTGTTATTGCCAGTTATTGTTATTATTCTTTCAATGTTATTATAGCCATATTTTCCATATTTATTTATGTCTTTATGTTTTGAGGTGAAATCACATTACCAGTGTGCCAGTGAGGTGTGGAACGTGACACTTAACTCTGGAGAACTTGAGGCAGATGGGATATCAGTGTTTGGATCATGGCACCGAACAGCAGTCTCTGAGATATTGCTTTACCAAACATACCCACGATTTTCAGCAAGGACGTAAGGGCCAGGGTAGGGAGTAGGGCAGAGGGCAGGATTTGTCTTCATTCCCCTGACCCACCCACAGCAAGGGTGTCTAAAATAGGAAAGGCTTTGCCTTGCACAGAGAGGGCCATCAACCATGAAAAATTTGTTAGTAGATGCTATTAAGATTCCCTCCCCATCCCTGAGAGCAGGTGCCTCCAGTATAAGGTCAGAGGAGTCCGCAGTGGCTAAGGCAGCACCAGACTTACACAGCGCTTTTGAAATTTTAGCTCGATGGTTTGCCCAAAGCTAGAGTGAGTCAGCAGACTAACAATCCTGATTCCCAAGCTAGTTTGCAGTATTCAGGGTTAAAGACAGTGATGCATGAGAAGTCACTGCCAACTGAAGAGTGTGATACAGAGAAGGAGAAAAAAAATTGTCAGCTGGGGTTAGCTTTTAACATTAATTCTCTGTGGCCATTGGCTTGCTTTAACTCCTCATTTTTGTCCTTTCTATAAAGAGAGTGAAAAACAAGCGTTCACATAAATTTTACAGAGATGTTAGCACTCTTCTTTTTTCGAAAGAGAGTGTTGGTGAGGCAACATCTTTCAGTCTCTCCAGACATGTTTCAGATCATACAAATCAGCATCACTCTGTTACACAGATAAAGCCAGGAGGATCACATCAAACAACAGGATTCAGTCTCCTGTTGGATGTGTTGAAATACTTTCCTTATGCCTTCTAAAAATACCTTCTGGCTGCTCAATTTAGTATTTTCTATGTGACCAGATCAGGAAGAATAAAAGCCTGTGATGTTTTCTAAGACTGCTTACAGATGGATAGAACTGATTTTTCCACATCATGTCAGCTGTTAGACATTTAATTTGGTAATTCAGAGGAATTTAGTGCTAAAACTGTCTAGCTGTACCACTTCAGCTCCCAGATCATATCTTAAAGGAGAGAAAGCAAATGTGATGTGGACATTGCAGAATTTCAGTATCAACCTGCACGGTAAAAGACTTGACTCAATGCTTCTGAGTTAGACTTCTGTATCCTTATTATTGAGAGATGTTCATGGACACTTCCTTGTGAGTACCTATGTATTAAATTCTCACTAGAGCCTTCTATCCTAATTCACGCTATTCCCACTAGGCTCCTGGCAATAAGTAAACCTTAAATGAAATCAGAAACAGGAATTGCTTATTAATCAGAAAGATGGTTTTCTCAGGAGCAAAGCAATACTCAAGTTTGTGTACTGCAACTAACAAGTAAACAAGAAATTGGTTTAATTTAACCATGGTTTCAGACTTGCTAGGCACCCTCACCGTAACCAGCAAAGGACACTTAAAAGGTGCTGATTGACACTGTCAAAATAAATGCAAATTGACCATTATCCTCGACAGAGATGATTTATCCCCAAAACAACCTGATCTTTCATACCCCAATTGACAGTAGTTACATCACTCCCAGTCATTAAATTTTTGAAAGGAACTTTTTCTTTTCCATACTTGAATTCCTATCCGAATATAAATGTGGCCTTCTTTGCTTGATTGACAGTAGATAAAACCAAGTCCTTAAACTGAGAAACACAGTGCATACTAAGAGTAATTTTGGAGTGACAGAAAAGTGTCAACAAACAAAAAATTGTACGTTCTTCTTGACTCAGCTGTCCTGCTCATATACTGTACTATGTTAGATTAATCCACATTATGTGTAATTTAATTGCTCCTGTGGGAGGTTGGACACTTAATTCCACTGTTGCTGTCTCTACTGAATGGCAGAGACTACCTACACTACGTTTCTCTGAACAAAATTAGTCTATGCTAAGCCTTTCATATAAATGGTCTATAAATTATTATTATAGCATACTTTATTCCAGTTAATGACACTATACCCTGGGTTTTTTTAAAAAGTAAAGTAATTTTCAGAGAGCTTAGTGTCTTTAGAACATCCACAAACAGGGTCAAATACAGAGCTGTAAACCAAGATGCTTTGTCCAAGGTAACTCTGCTACTCTTAAAAACTTGATATTTTTACTACTGGCTAACGGTATTATATAAGTAGGACTACTTAATATGACTTCGGGACAAAGCACATACAGATACATAATGTTTTCTCATTGATGATAACACTTTAACTTATATCCTTATTTTACAGACTGGAAAAGCCCTTTACTACCAGATTTTCAACCCTTCATAGCTTACAAAGTGTGAGAAAGATACTCATAGCTTCTCTCACACATTATAACTGGGTTGAACACCATAAGAATTTCATATAAAACAGGTTTTCCAGTGCTTTAATCAAGCCTATGGCTTCAGTACATCTCCCTACTTCTACATTCTACATTAAACAGAAGTTATAATCATAATACTAGAAAAACCAAAAATATTATTCTGCTGATCATAACCTTCTTGTCCTTTTCAGGTTCTTCTAATAGATAAGATGCATCTGATTTCCTGCTATCATTTCTTCCTATTTGACCTAATGAAATCACATACTGGCTTATGTTTTTTCTGCAACAATGACTGATTCTTTTTTTAAGTTATCATTCCTCCCTTAATCTCTGTACCTTTTGTAAGCTCAATCACTAATTGTTTTATCTTACCAGGTTCTTTATAAAAACATTAAATATTGTAGAAGAACAATGATCTCTTCAGAACCCTGCATCTGTTCACTGATGGTTCCCTTTTTACTGTTATATTTTGAGATTTGATATGCTTCCAAATATTAGTTCCTTTAATATATGCCATGTGGATTTTGTTTTATCTAGGTTTTCAAGCAAAAAGCAGTGCAAACTCAGTCAAACATTTTACAGAAATCTATTATGTTGTGGATGCCCCCATCCCTGGCTGTCTTCAAGGCCAGGCTGGATGTGGCTTTGAGCAACCTGGTCTAGTGCAAGGTGTCCCTGCCCATGGCAGGGGGGTTGGAACTAGATGATCTTTAAGGTCCCTTCCAACCCAAACCATTCTGTGATTCTATGATTCTATTATACCAATGTTATTATCTGTATCAAGTGAACTAGTCTAAACAGTAAAAACAAGCTTTATTTTCTATATTCCATGCATTGATTGGTACTAATTTAATTATTCTCCATTGTCATCTTCTTAATGGAGACTCAGACGGCACACTCAATTTTTCTGTCCTAGACAAACAAATGTTTAGAGCACCAGGATTAAGGTATTCTTTCTAAGTTCTAAGCATTCCCTTTACTTTTTTGAAGAGTTTCACACTTCTTCCTCAGAAGGTTCCTAGGTCTTTTACACAGTCAGACCAATTATGAACTACTATCCAAAAGTTCCTCTAACACCTCCTTAGAATCAAATTATCAAGACATGTGGATTTAAAATCTCCTGAGTTTCTTATAGCTACTGTTTAACACCTTCTGGTTAGTCAAATGGAAACCATTTTATTCACTTTCATGGAAGCCACCTAGTATATATCACATTTGCTTATGCAAATTTCAAAGACATCTGCACTACATTTTAGCCCTGGGTTTGGGTACCACCATCTCCGGGTTTATCCAATACATCATCTCAGTGTATCCAGTAAGTTGCCATACCATTGACCTTCAATTGTGCACTTAGTAATACAAAGGAAGAAAAGGTCTGCACTCATGAATGCTTGTACTGACCAGGCACTTCTGAGAGGTCAGAGGCGATAAGCTACACTTAATAGTGGCTGGGCTTAATTTGGAGTGTCTTATGGCACTGAATGGGGGAAAGACTAGTCAGGCAAAACTCCCTGTACCAAAGATATGGTCTACCACATATACTGGAGAGAATAAATGCCAGGAAATTGTTGAAATAATAAAGAAAACTAAGAAATTCGTGTCTTTTACTAGTTACAAAATCACAAAGGTTTAATAGTCATGGTATATGAAATACTGTCATTATGAAGAATAATACTGTGATGAAAATGCTCAAGGTTACTCCAGTCACTATGGGTAAGCGTGCCATGGAGCTCTAGTCTGGGTGTGATACATGGGAACTATCCACAGAGTGCAAAATGCACTACATTTTTTTTATTGATGTGAAGCCATTGTACAAGCTCCAGGTGAGCAATTAGCACCTCTACCCCCAAAAGCACAGCCTGCCAAAAGCATCCTACAACTGGTTACGTATTGTCTTGTGCATAGAAAGGATCTTCATTACACAGAGCAGCTACTCTATATCAGTGAGGGATGTATCTTAACAATGGAGGAATTTACATTTCTTCATGTGTAAGCATTTATAAGTGGAAACCACAGAAGTTAGTCTAATTTCTCTCAGTGGAGTGGTCTACCCTGCTTGGTCCTATGAACTGTTTTGCAAAACCTAGTACAAAACATGGGAAACTGCTTCTTGTTTCCCTTCCACCCTGTGCACTGTAATCAAAAACAGGGTTTTTTTCATTCCTTACTTCTTTGCATTTTTCCTTCTTTCTTTTTCCTTTCTTCCTTTCTTTTCCAGTTGCTTGACTGTGTTTTCTCCTCCCAGTGATGACCCAGTGCTTAGCTGGGGGAAGACAGGAGGTGTGGGGGCAGGACTGTGTTAATGCCCTAATTAAGTCTGTAGTTAGCTGATGGGAAAATCGTTGTCAGGAGAGCTGATAACAAGCATAAACATGACAAGCTTGTTTTGAAAAGTCATCCTGTCACTCTGTTTACTTATGCTACTGCATGCTGCTCCAAGCTACTGTCATATATGTTTATATTGATCTATCTGCATCACTTCTTTCCCTCCCCCCAGCCCTTTTTTTTTTTCCTTTAAGGAACATAGATAAAAGCTTCACACATCTTGCATTTCAAGGGATCAAGGAGTCCCCAGAGTCGAAGTCTATATTCACTGATTTAAGGAATAATAAAGAATATGGGGAAAAAAAAAGATCTAAAAAAGTGAGGAACTTCATACATCAGTTTTCATTTTCTGAATTACTTACAGATGCCTTTGTCTATGCTTAATTTTACTGTGATATTTAAGTAGTTCATTAGATTAGTATTAAATATGTGAGATGTCTATTTTACATATCCTTACAATAGAGATCTGAAAAGGCTACAAACTATAAGGAAGAGTAGCAGTGTTAATAAAATGTCCCAGTCTCTCTGCCACAGCACATGCCGCAAGTGCAGCATTTCTCTCACAACTGGAATCACACTATTGTATATGCTTCATTGCAGTGATGGCCAATAAGCCTTCATGAACTGCTCAAATTAGTATCTGTATGAAAGAGTCCTTCAGACCATTCAGGCTGTGGCATACAGTTTAAGATATTTTCCTTTCAGAAACCTGTCTTGCTTTCTTGGAGTTGAAGACTTGCTACAGCACGAAAATTGAGATAAATTATCAAGCCTTATATTCCTGAGTGTTTCAGCATCAACATGCTCCTTTCTTGGCTTCAGATAATAGTGGAAGTGACAACACAAGGCTATATGCATGGCTGTGGAACTGAAAAGGGGTTTGCATTACAGTGGCTTAATTTGATTTTACTTTAGCTTAGGCAAAAGGAGTCAAGTTTCCAGTTAAAATACATTGCCTTCTTATTGCTGTTGTCTTCTCTCTTAACCACGGATGACTCATTACAGGTAAGTAATGTTTCACAAATCAAGCTTTAATTATTTATCTGGCACAGGAGTACGATTTGTCATTGTCCAGCCAACATAAAGAAAGTTCAACTACAATAGCCTTTCTTTCACAGCCAATGGGGTTTTATCAAAATTCTTTTTATACAGGGCATGTAAAGAAATAACTCCAAGAGCTGAGGAGAAAGACTCGTCACAAACTATCTAGTAAGATTGCTTTAAAAAAAAAAAAAATTGTTGCAGACCTAGATTTTTAATATCAATATATACTGTGGGTCATGAGGAGAGTTTAAACCCTTGAGCTTCCTCAAGGATGTTCTGTCACCTGGAGAGAGATCACAGTGGGATTCATTTAACCTTACTCAGCCATCAAACAGGTAGGTGCCTTGGCTGAGCTAGCCATCCAGAGACCCTCCTCACTAGCATGTGAAAAGACAGGGTCCTCAAAAGAGCTTGTCCTCCGCCCCCTCTGGCTGAGGCACCCATTTTAGGGTGCTCTGAGCTGCTTCCTGGAGGGGCTTGTCCCCTTCCCTGACAACATACAGAGTCTGCAGTTTATCCAGGACAACTCACATTGTCAGCTGAGTCAAATGAGATGGATCTCATCCTGTTTTCTGGGAGCAGCACCAGGCTTTCATCCTGTATATGGATCAGCTACTAGAAAGCACGGAACATATTTAACTGTTATTAAGGAGTGTCCATAACACTGAACAGATTTTTTTTGTATGAATTATTGTCTTTATCCACCTGTCTTAAACATAGTATTTTTACAGGTAGCAGGGTACCTGTTCTGCCCTGTGACACTTGCTCTCACCACATATTCTCGGTAGGGAAGGACTGCTACTTACATTTTGCAAGCAGCCGATACTATGGAATAGAGGGATTGAGGTTCAAGTCTACAAAATGGACTTGAACACTGCAACAGCTCCATGGCACAGCACCTCACTTTTTGGTGCTGTCTCCTGGGCACAATCTACATCTTCAGGTTTGAATGTGTTTTGCTTACTGTTGCACAGGAAGCTTGTGGTGTAAGACAGAATTGAGGTCTTCCAAATCTTAAAAGCATCCTAATACCCAAATTTTCAGTCTTTCTTTTTTCAAAGTGGGTGTGCTAGTATGCAGTGGTACTGAGTGACTCCACCCCTAAATTTATGTTATGCTTAGCTATGTGCAGATAAATGGCTAAGTCCTGCCACCCCAGAACAAGCGCATCCATATATGAAGTAGCTACACATCATTTGGTCATTCTTTTCTACATCACAGTTGGAGCTCTTATTCCAGTAATCATTCCTTTCTCACCTTTAACCATAGCCCATCCACAGTTTAAACTTCTTCCATCAGTGATAAAAATAGTGACCCACCTTCTCTCCATCAGTCTAAAAATACAAATAAAGCTATAATGCAACACATGAGGAAATGTGAGATGTGCAGTCACCGGCAACAGTCACTACAGAAACAGCAATTTCTTTATAGAAAGGGGAGGAAATATATGAACATCACTATCATTTTTCTCAAGTTCAGTGTTGCTAACTCCCATGTCCTGGCCAAATGCCACCCTGAATAATTATATTCTGAATGACCTGAACTCATTCCCTCTATACTTCCAACTAGATAAGTGTAATGAGAGCAAGCAAATATAAAATTATGTACAGTAGCTGGGGCTGCTGCCAGAGAACAACTTTCATGCAGAAGTCTCCTGATGCATTCTTCTGACCACAAGATCAATTCAGCTCTGTGTTATGACAGCTCTTACAGGCACAGCAGAACATGCAAGATATGACAGCCAAGTCTGTGGTAGTCTGTGGTGGAGCAAGCACCTCTGAAATCCTTTCTCTGCTGGGAAGCCACAGTGAGTTAAGGTACCTCAAGTGCTGATTAACCAGGAGATGTGCCTAATGGAGTCATTCAAGAAGTAAAATTTCTCTGCAGCCCTGACTAGACATTAAAGTTCTCCTCTACTGGTAAGAAGACCTCATCACTGTCTGAAAGATTTTTGTGAGGTCTAATTGTCTTTATGAGTACAGAGGGTACAGGCATTACAGCTGTTGAAACTTTAGCCAGAGGACAGACAACATATTCAAGAAAAACAAAGCTAGGTGAAGAAAACAGTTTTCTTTTTATTCAATGACAGCACAAAGACCAAGAAAGTCCTTGATGCAAAGGACCCCAGATGTTTCAGATGATTTTGGATGAGGCCCTACAGGTTCTTCACTTAGACGTCTCGAGTTATGTAGAAAAAAATAGTTCTGCATTGTTCATAACTCAGACTTCCTTAATTCTACAGAAAACTAATATCTAGAGTTAATTAGCAAGACATTTTCACTCATGTTTGTGAGCTGCACAGAATCATGATACAGAGAAAAGGCTTATGACATTCCTCTGGAAAATGGCCTGCAGATGGCTAAAGTGGCTCACATAGTGTTTGCAGTGCAAATGTGAAAGTTGATTATGAAAAACACCTTCATATATTCATAAATATCCATGTTTATGAAATTTTGAAAGAGATCATATCTTCCACAGAAAATGTTTATAGCTTCACAGATTGACAAAGGTCAACAACCACTGGTTAAATAATACATAGATCTAATTGTACATCTTGTTTCAATTGAAGCCATCATGTGGCTAAATTCCCATCCACCTCTTTGAAGAGTTGTCCAGAGATGAAAAGGCTCTCTCTTCTGTTATCCAGTGTTATCTGGTCTCCAGTGATTCATGTAAAAAAAGAAAACTTCAGAAAAACAAACAGCCTTTTAGAAATATTTCACAACACTAAATAGTCTTGTTTTTAAAGATGCTTCTCCACAGAGTTACAGGCATTACCTCTAGGCAGCTGTCTAATACCCACTCTAGCATTGTACTGCTGTGAAAATGAGACAGTGCTTCTCTGAGCTATTAGGTGGGATGAGGAGCTTTGGTAGGACAGTAGGGAAGCAACAGAAGTATCAGATCTTATGCTGAATCACTCAATCTTCTCTCTTTGCAAAGCAGCACTCCATGTCTTAACAGAGGTATACTCTATCGTCCTTTTGTAACAATTTGCACCTATATGGGATCATTCAGAGCAGATCAAAATGGATAAACGGAAAAAAGGCAAACCCTGTGAAACTCTGTGACTTGTACTAATTTACTCAGTGTACTTATGGCAATAAAATAAGAAAATCCTGAATACTTGTCTCAACACACATACTGATTACTGCATTAGTTAAAACAATCTTACTAGGAGCAGTTTTGAACTAGTATACTGGAAAAAATTCTTTCCAAGAACATATTTTAAGTGCAAATGAGTCAATAAACAAAACATGGAGTACAACAAAGGGTCATGCCCTAAGTGTTTATGTTGGAAAAATAACCTAAAAAACTGACTGAGACCAAAGTACAGTGTATTTGCAGGCAAAGCAAATACTTGGTGACAATACAGGCAACCGAAACAAACTGTGTGGTAGGAATAAAAATTTGCTTCTTTTCCCAGGAGAGGAGAGCAGAAACAAAAATTATATGTTAAATGATGCTTCTTTACAACATAAAGAAGTAACTTCTTTTTCCTCCTTTGTTACAATCTCTGTGTGACTTAAGACCAGCTTTTAGAGTGCTTTAAACTAGACTTTAAACATCTAAGAGCACATCTGAGGATACGGATATGCATCTAAGTAATCAGGTGCCTTTTTGCATCACACTGTTAGAACAATATAATCAGTGTCACTTAACATCTGCTCTGAATTACTGCTTCCAGTCAGTACCCAGTAAACTCCTTAGACTCAAGGGCTGTGTATGTGACTACAATCATACATTACAAGGCTAGAGAGTAAGAAAACTTCAGTTGATAAACAGAAAAGTTAGCACATATTTGCTACTGGAAGACAGATTATGATAGTCTTGTTTTCTTATCTCATATATATATATGTATGTTTCAGCAATGTCCAGATTGAGACAAACTCTGAAACTCAGAAACGTGATATTTTGAATAACTAATGTCCATTTTTCAGAGACAGCACATACTGACTTCAGTGCTTTTTCTATACTGACAATGGGACAGGGGAAAATGATTAATTAATATAGCTACCATAACTGCTCACCATTATGTATTCTTTTACAAAGTTATATCTGTGAGCATTTGTGTTTATTTGTCCTAAGCATTTGCATTCTTTCTTTTGATACAGTGCCGCCAGTCACAATGATTTGAAAACTGGGTGCTAGAATCATGTAAATATATAAGTATTTTATATTTTCTGCTTTTCCTAATTGGTTTTTTTTTGAGTTTAACATGCATAAACAGTAATGAAAAGGAGAATCCAAATCCAATTAAAAAATAAGGTTTTTAGTCTTACAATCTGTAAAACATCATTATTTCAGATGGTGTGGCTTATAACTTTACTGAACATGTGTGAGGCACATAGTAATAGCTTCCTCCTACTCTACAAACCTTCACATATTTGGGATTTTGGATCCAACCTGTGATGGGCAGGTATTAATGCTGGAGTGCTATGTGCTTTGGCACAAAGCAAGGAACCACAAGCATGCCAGGTCACCTGGGCCTCTGTAATGACAGACCCTTTCCAAGACCACTGATCTATTCCTGCCTAAAGTCACAATGAATTGCTTTATTCATATGCCAAACTATGTGGTCCTACCCCACAATGATTTTCCCCTTGACCCACTTTTTTATTTCTCTTCCATTATGTTGGTGAGGTGCTTGCCTGGCAAAGCACTGTGGTTTCAGGGTATGCAAAAAGGAAAAACACCAAACAAACAAACAAAAACCCGAACAAAACAAACAATAAAACCCAACCCACCCTGTATTTCTATTCACTTCAGTTCTTTTCACCTTTTGACCCCAAACCCAGCATATTATGGAGTCAGATGAGCTCCAGTGATCGAGATGGGAGCACTCAGCTGGAGATAGAGCTGGAGATCAGTTCAAGGAGAGGACCATGGCAGCAGACCTGACTGGCTTATGATCAACACAGTGAACTGTATCTTTAGACCAGAGATCAAATTTGCTAAAGAAACAGCACCAAGATGCACTTTGACAGTATCTACACACTCTGTCTCAGTAGTGTGACACAGCAGTATTTAAAGATATTAGTCCAGGTCAAAAAGCACACTTTGCAACTGAGGTGCTCACTAGCTTGACCTTCCCTGTGATCTCTCCACTGCATGCTTTGAACCCTCAGTTTTTCCTTCTGTACTCAAGTTTTCTCCTTCCTGGGTTATTGCCCTTAACTTCATTCTATGGTCTGACCAAAAGTTTTCTATGAGAAAGCCAACAGCTTTCACCATCACCTGACAGCATGATGAGAGGTATGTTTAATCTTTGTCTCCTATCCAAAACAATGGGACAGTGAAACCAATTCCTCCACAGTTTATCCTTGCGTATTATTATACTCTTATGCATTCCCCATTCTATAACCACACAAAGAATTCAAAGATTGCAAGGGTACCCCCAGATGCTACTTTCACTCTTGTTAAGCCTGTGTTTCACTCATGGAGTTACTGTATAAATGTCACACAGAGTCATACAAAAATAACAGTAAGAGCTTTGCAAATAAATAACAGAAATATCAGAAGGCTACATCTGTTTCTGTCAGAGATGTGTTAGAGATCAATGGCAGCTCATGGTACCAAGAATACCAGGCTTGTGTAGAATAGGTGTAAATATGATGACGCTTACCTTTATCCCAGAAATAAGATTCCAACCTGATGCTTTTACAGTTCATCAGACAGGCCATTGGCATTTCAGCAGAGGGATTTAATCCCTTAATCAGGAAATTTAATAACCATTGCAATAAGTCTAACGGGTACTTTATCAGTGGTGCTAAATATCTTGTTCTTTTCTTTTTCATTGGTTTTGTGAGATGCAGATTCCTCAGCCTCCACATTTCCTAGCATGCAATATTTCCCAGTATGTTTCATGTTAATGACAATTTAATATATGGTAGGAAAACTTTGATAACTATTTTTTCACTAATCCTTAAAGTCCTACTGTTCACACTCAAAAATATAGCAGTTTTCAAATAGTCCAGTATGTGATTCTGGATCACAGTTGTTAACCTTCAGGCCAAATCCTGTGCACACTGATTTGCATCAGAGAAGTTCTACACTTGAAGATTTTTAATTTTTTATTAAGCAGTGTGTTGTCCCTACAGTTATTTGAATACACAGTGTCTCTGTACCTAAACAACTTTGTCATTTTGGCTTCTATAGCTCATTACAAGTGTACCCAAGAAAGAGGATGTGCTTTAAAATTATGGACATTCTCCCTCTTAAATTGCACTGCCCTCATTACACATTTAATGGGGCAGTGGTTTGCTTGTTTACCTCTCAGTATGACTTTCCCAATCAGTATGAATCTTCACTCATTTGTGTGAATGAGGAAAACCAAGATTTTAACTCTTGTGATTCTTCTCCTGAATGTCACAAGTTGTTTACAAATGTCAGTGGCTGAAGACAAATGAGATTTCGGAAGAATGTCAGGTGGCTGGCAGGGTGTGGAAGTCCTGGAGGGCTGCTTCCTTCCCTCTGGTTGTCCTGTTCCATGCCCCAGACAGATTCAAGCAGCAGTGTAGTGGTATTCCCTCTTCTGCTGTCCCCAGATTCCCAATTACCTTGTAATGTTCAATTCAACTTTTTGACCAGTACCAGGTTTTGAGCTGATACTCTTATGAAGCTTCCTGGTTTGGCCCTAAGAGTTAATTCTTTAACAGCAGTCAGTTCAGAGCCCATCACTGTACAACAGAACAGGATGTTTTTCCCAGGATCATTCTTTTACATTGAAGTGCTTTGAATATAATGTGCTATTGTATCACCTAGACAGTCAATCAATACCAAGATGTGCTTGTGAAATACTCTTAAGTTAAATTTTGGGTTGGTTTTCCTGAATAATTCAGTATCATCAGAGAAATTTGCCTATTCACCAGTCACCCTCTCCCTTTTTCTGATCATTTATTGCTTTCTTGAACAACACAGGCCCAAGTGGAGATCCCTCAGGGACTTCAGGGGTGATCTCATTCCACGTAAAGATGACCATATATTTCTACTCTGAGTTTCCTTTATTTTAATCATTTTTATACATATAAACTTCCCTATTTTCATATTGCCACTTCTTTAAGGGACTTTGGTGAACAAATTTTTTAGAAGTTTAAATAAACTGACATGTAACTCCTTTACAAGAGAATTTTAGATTTTCTGCACCCTAATTCAAGATACAGACACACCTGGAAATACCATGATTCTCAGAAGATTTGGGGGAAATTTTATCAGCTCTTGTTTCTTTTTCCTGTGTCCTATAATTTATGGCACCCATCACCGGAAAGATGGTGATCTGGATAACACAGCGTCCTTTACTGCTACAGTCTTCTTCCTTCAGACAAGCCAAAATATGTAACACACAGCAATAAGCCAGATGATTGATTATGCTGTTTGTTAATTACAGTATATTAACAGCCTTACAGAGCAAACTTAAATTATGTTGATGTCCTAAGCCTGCTTGAAGATATATTCAGAAAGTCAAATAAATAGTCAATCTCACAGTCGTCAATCTAATTTCAAGGTTCCATTTAAAAATAGGGAAGAAGAAGGAGTAGAGATGAACTGTGATCATTAATCTTTATGATGATATATTACATTTGCTGATTGTAAAGTTACTCGTATTAAAGATTATGTATGCATCTTTTAAGTGTTCCTTTTGCATACCTGCTGGTGGGGTAAATTCAGATAAGTGCACTTCAAGTTACAGATTTAGTCTTGCCTTTTATCTCCCAGCCTTTCTCAAAATGTTGCCTTTTCATAGGTGGAGAGGATTAAAGCTCAGTGAAAATACTAAGAATTCTACATGAAACAAAAGCAAAGCAAAACAAAAAAGGCAACAATGATTATGTTCATTTCTCTGTGTTCTCTCCTGAAATCTCAGTTATATGGTTTTGCAGCTGGAGTTTCTAAGTGCCAAGTCCTTTTCAGAAAACATTTGCAAAACTGCTCCTGAAGATGCTCTTAAAAGATAAGGCTGAAAATTGTTAGTGCTTACTGAACAGATGGAGAGGATACCACTGGAGAGATAAGAGGAAGAATAGGCATTCAGAATGACCAGAGCTAAAGTAAACAACTAGCCTACCAACCCCCAGGCCTAAAAGAACCAAAAGCAGGGGTTGAAAAAAAAAAAAAAAAACAACAAAAACAAAAGCCCCTTAATACAGTATAACAATGTCAAAAAAAAAAAATCAATCTTCCTGCAGAAGAACTCCCTAAACACTGGCCGCAGAAAACGTCAATACTTGCTCAGACCACGATTTGTTTTAAACATGTCAATTCTGTCTACACTGATATTAACCAAGCATAAGTAATAACCAATTCACTGAGCCTTCACAAACATACAAGTGCAGTATTAGAGCATGTCAAGCCATCTGAGACTAATTTGAGGTCTGCAGGGTGTAGGACTTGGAAGACTTTTAACTTTATATCATTGGACTGGAAAAAACTTCTGTCAGTATCATGGCCCCATGTGTTTATTACAATGTGTACAAAAATTTATACATGCTAAAGATGGAAATGGTGCAACATTGAGATTTCAGTGTTAGGTGAAGAAGTAGAATCAAATACAATGACAGACTATTATTTTTCCAGCACAGCTCTTGTGAAAAGTTGTTAGGGTTGTTTTTATTTTAAATATTTTTCAAAGAGTCTATTTGTACAGCTTTTCCTCAGTAAATCTGTGATTTGGGGCAACTTGGAGTAATCTGTAAAATTATACAAAGTAACCCTGCAAGAAGACATTTTTCTTGAAGTAGTCTCTCATTATCATTTCTGTAGGAGTTGATACTGAGTCAGGCAAGGACATGTTCCTAGAGCTTATCTGGTAATTAAGAGCGTGATTCTCACTGTATGGCTCCACCTAAGATAGTCTCTGAAAATTAACATTGTAAGCCTAGGGGTTTGCCTAAACCCTCAAATGGTTTTACCAGTGGACAGAAATAACAGGCCTCCCCTTTTCAAGGATAACTAGAAAAACAGGCTGTAAAAGTCCAGTAATATAAAGGAATGCCTCAAAAAGAATACAGGATGCCATGTGGTTGCTCTTTCAATCACCAGCAACATGGGACCTTCAGCAGTTGTATTCTGTGAGTCTTGCAACTCAAGATACAGCCTTGGTCAGGGAAGCAGGAAATGAGGAGCCTGCACTCTCACTTCCTTCCCATGTCCTGCTCTGTATTACAAGATCCACTGAGGGATAAGGGAAAAAATAGTAAGATATCCTATGCCAGATACTACAGAGTTGAAAACGTGTCCCAGTTCATCAATACAAGAAATAAGTTGCCATACAGGATTGTACTTGTGCTGGCACCTGCAACTAGATGCTGAAAATGTCCTCTTAAGCTACCTGATAAGCTCCCAGATATATGCTTTACTCTGTAAAGTAATGTATATCATGTTTATGGGAGAATTATGGAATTAAGGGTTTGTGCGTATGTTGCTGATTAAAACCACAAATTGACACGTTCAAGGAAAAAGATGTTAATGCTAAAGGTATCTAGGTTGATTTAACATATTGGTGGCCCTATTATATTGATAGCTAACCTTTTGTGGAGGATTAAATTAAGAATGAAAATGGAACTGGCCCACTCTGTGGTGGCACAATTTCTCTGCCTGATGGCAGGAAGGTGACAGGAACATATAGCTTGGGAAATATGTCTTCCCTGGGAGGGGCTGTCTGCATTTACACTGAACTAAGTGTACCCTACATCACTTTATTTACCATCTCAGCTCTGGGCTATGTTTTGCCATGGGGACAGCAATCAGTTACCATCCTGAAGAGACACTGCTTTTCTGCATGGACTTTGAGTGTCCTGTACCAGTTTTAGCTCAGTTCACAAACTCAGCAGGTGAAATTTGATGCTACCAGGAAGGTGTTCTGAATCTGAAGCCAGACTGCTGCTCCCTTTTATACCTAAGTGCTAATCAGTCAGGGATAACTCCATGGGCCCTGTGCAAAATCTGAGTGTGGAAAGAGCAGAGCAATTGTAGTTTTAATGCAGGTTAGCAGTTGTAAAATCATAGAATAATCTTTTTTGGAAGGAACTTCTGGGAGTCGAAAAATCCAATCCCTTTTTCAAAGCAGGGACAACTTCAAAGAGAGATCATGTTGCTCTGTGCCTTGTCCAGCTGAATATCTCCAGTGACATTCCAAGTACCTTGGTACCTACTTTGATTGGCTCTATTTATATCAAAAAGCTACTATGTTAATAATTGGTAGTATTGTTAGTTAATATTTGTTTGCTAACACATGATTAAGGGAAGTTTTTTGTTGTTACCAACACAAACTTATTCTAAAGACTTATGAAGCATTTAAAAGAGGCAAAATTAATATCTTTACATTCCAACACGATTTCAGATTTCTCTTCACTTATGAACATTTATCTTGATCTTAAAGAGATTGAGTCAGTTCTGGGAGTTATGGTGTGAGGTGGGAATAGACTTCAGCATATATTAACATTAAAGAGTGGTTGAAGACTATTTGAATGTGTGTTTTTCCTTCAAAATGAAAAAAAAAAAAACCATCTCCAGCATCTTATGTCCTAGAAGAGAGGTGCCTCTATGGGAGGTTGGAGCTTGATCCTGTTATCTAAGAGATGAAATTCAACTCACACTAGAATAAGAATGTTAACCACCAAGGACTAGGCAAACAAGACCAGTAGCATGATCACTGCTCCTGTAATCTCCGTCTGAAGGGAAACAGCTACCGTTCCTGCAGTGCGCTTTGTAGGAAAAGCCTATTTATGACATCAGGCATAGCAGAACCTGATTAGCTTGGGCTGAGGAAGACAGTGAACTGGGGAAAAAAAAAAAAAAAGATTTTACAAACTTAAAGTGTTTTCTGACATTCTGCGGCGTAAAATTTTAACTTTTCAAGGAGCTGCCATAGAAAAAAATATCGGTGATAATGGATGCTTCCATCAGTAGCAGCTGAGATGGAGAGTGGAAGATCTAAAATGTTATGCATCTATATGCCCACTTAGCATATTTTAATGCTTTTTAAATGTCTTTTCTACTTTTTTAACATGATTGTAATCTTAACAATCTTGCCAGCCAAAATTCCCCCCAATTCATATATTTAGTGCTGTGTACACTCATTTTCAGAAAGGCTTACATGAGATGGTGACAGAAAGGTCAGATTATGTTTGCACAATATTTTAACCAAGGTAAAATACAGGAGGCTTAACAAGGAAGGAAAAATAAAAGGGAGCTGGCCAGGACTTGATTAAATAAATATTTACATACTTCTTTCTTTGTTTTCACTGCAGGATTGGAACAATAGGGAGGTTCCTTAAGCATTGGATTGGTAGGGCTGGATTAAAAAAAATAGATGTCAACAGTGCACTTCTTGAATATAATTTAAAGTTGTAAATTATTTAATTTGGTCTACATTCAAAGTCAAAGAAAAATTTCTCTGAATTTCAAATGTCAGATGAAGAAAAAGATTCTAATTCTTCAAAATATTAAAAAGTTAGATCAAAGCTGTTAAAGTAGGTTATTATTTCAGTGGGCAAAACTGAAATGAGGTTAAGGTATGAACCGGATATGCTATCTATGCATTTATAGTGTATTACAATCAGCAGTTTTCCTATCTCTAAAATGAATTTTTCCTATCTGATCATCTCCTTGATACAGTTCCAGCAATGAACTGAAATTTGATCATAGTAACATTATAGAAGGTTACTAAGCTGCATTCTGAATTTGGTTTCTCTGTGGATTTTTATGGGTACAACTAGTATGGACTTCTGATATACATTTTTTCAGACATTCTAATATCCACATATCTGAGAACTGATTACAAAGGTTTTGAGACAATTCTTACTATTTATCAGTAAGAATAATTGACTCACTATAGCTCCCTTACAGTTAAAAATATTCTTCAAATAAGAATAGTGATATGAAATGTGTGAAGTTCATGATCTTCAAAACAGTTCATAACAGATGCATTTTTACAATGGAAAAACTGGCACATAGAAGTGGTGTAACATAATGAAGATCACTATGCAAGTCCAGGAAAGACTTTGAAAACGGGGAATAAGACTCAATTTCTAGAACAGTGTATGCATGGATAACACTGATTGCCTGCCGTAATGTTATTATTTATAAGAGTATTTCCTCTCTTCAGTAGAAAGAGGCCATATTACTTTTTCTTTTTTGGATTACAATAAATCAAGGAGCCCAAATGTTCCAAGATATAGCTTGGATTTGAAGCAGGACGAATCAAAACAAATAAATTCATTTAAACGTTTTAAAGGCTTTTTCAATTACTTTGATGTTAAAGGAGGAAAACTTTAGTTATAACTTATTCTTATTTAAAAGAGCCTGACTGACAGCTCATGGAAACTATGTCCTCCATTAGTCAACAGAAGAAACATAGCAAGGGTTTTGTCATTCCTGCCAATGTAGTTAAGAGCACTAATTGATAATAGCTTCATTTATGGTTTAATAACTTATATCATTGTCTACTATGAATACAATTGGAACTTAAAATTTATTACGGAAGTAAAAAAACACAAACAAGATCTCGCCCAGTCATTAGTAATCCAAGGCAGCTCTGGAACATGATTTGGCAACACTAGTCTTCCTGTGTCATAGGCAGACACCAGGGTCATTCTGAAGAAGTGTTAAGTTATGCAAAAATGAAAATGGTAATTGTCCAAAACAGTATCACCTAATTTGGTTTGTAAAAGAAAAAAATAAGAAAAGTATCTGAGCAAACACTTTTCTGGTACTGAAACATGAAGGATGTTATACCTAAACTGTAGAGAAAGAGATTTTATGGCTAGACTGTTCGGTGGATGAAGAATTGGTTGGATGGTCACGTTCATAGTGTCAACAGCTCAGTGTCCAGACAAGTGACAAGCGGTGTCTCTCAGAGGCCCATACTGGATCAGTACTGTTTAATATTTTCATCAATGACATAGACAGTGGGACTGAGTGCACCCTCAGCAAGTTTGCTGATGACACCAAGCTGTGTGGTGCAGTCGACACGCTGGAGGGAAGGGATGCCATCCAGAGGGACCTGGACAGGCTGGAGAGGTGGGCTACTGCCAACCTCATGGAGTTCAACAAGGCCAAGTGCAAGGTCCTGCACCTGGGTCAGGGCAATCCCAAGCACAAGTACAGGCTGGGGGATGAAGGAAGCCCTACAGGGAAGGATGGTGAGGTACTGGTTGATGAAAAGCTGGACATGAGCCAGCAACATGCACTCACAGACCAGAAAGCCAACTGTATCCTGGGCTGTGTCAAGAGAAGTGTGGCCAGCAGGTCAAGGGAGGGTATTCTCCCCCTCTGCTCCCCCCTGGGGAGACCCCACCTGGAGTACTGCATCCAGCTCTGGGGCCCTCAGCACAGGGAAGACATGGACCTGTTGGAGTGGTTCCAGAGGAGAGCCACAGAGATGCTCAGAGGGCTGGAACACCTCTCCTATGGGGACAGGCTGAGAGAGTTGGGCTTCTTCAGCCTGGAGAAGACTCCAGGAAGACCTTAGAGTAGCCTTGCAGTACCTGAAGAGGCCTACAAGAAAGATGGAGACAAATTTTTTAGTAGGGCCTGTTACAATAGGGGTAATGGTTTTAAACTAAAAGAAGGTAGAATTAGACTAGATATAAGAAAGAAACCTTTTACAAAGAGGGTGGTGAAACACTGGAACAGGTTGCTCAGAGAGGTGGTAGATGACCCTTCCCTGGAAACAATCAAGGTCAGGTTGGACGGGGCTCTGAGCAACCTGATTTATTTTGAAGATGTCCCTGCTCATGGACTAGATGATCTTTAAAGATCCTTTCCAACACAAAATATTCTATGATAAACATAGCCTGAGATGGCAGATACTTAGGAATTATGATCTAATCATATAAAATGAAACTGTTGGATTAAGATTTTTGTTGAACCCAATAACCAAGACAGAATGTTCAGTCATTGATCTTGTCTTGTCCCGTTCTGGAAAAGTTCAGCTCAAGAAACAGTAGACTGGGTTAAATTAGAAAGTAATGAAGTCCTGATAGAGGAATCAAAGAATGGGCTGGGCAGAGCACGATGGAGTTAATAGGACAGATGCATAAGGAAGGAGATTTTCTCTCTCATAACATTGCTAAGAATATTTTAATTTAGTTTGGTTTCCTGAAAGAACCCTCAAAAATTCACTCCCTCCCTCCCTTTCACCCCAGAACTGGACATATTAATAGAAGCTAATTAAAAATAAAAGTGGTCACAATCTCTTTATATTAAATGAAAGATCTAGCATCCTCTAAAGCACACTTCTATGACTAATATGTTCACACTTGATTGTCCCAGTGTATATACTCCAGATCCTCCCATTTTACCCAGTCCTCCCTCTTACTACTGCTCCACAGCCAAAAACTCCCCAGAATCCTCCCCAGATCCCCTCTCACCTCCAAACAGTTCCCCTCATTGAGCTTGGGGTTGTCTGAATTATCTGTGCAAACTGCCAGCCCCTCAGTCCCGGTGGCCACCAGCACTCCCTGCTCTTATTTCCCAGGCTGTTGTTGCTAAATCCACCTGCGCACCTGCCTGCCTCTTTCCGCAGAAACCAAGTTTCAACTCCTGCATCTGGCTGGGTCCCTGACACCCCAGACACATTCAATAACAATCTGTCCAAGCAGGTCTCTGAGAGCAGAAACAAGAGAGTATGTTAAAAAAGAAAAAGAAAAAAAAAAGAAAAAAGACTAAGTACTGTAATCCTAATATCCTCAGCTTGCCACTCTTTCTCCAATAACAAATAAGCTTATTACAACAGGAGTATGCATCTTGTGCTCTCCTGGCAACACTGAATTAAATCCAGACAACTCAAGGAGACCATGCAGGAGGGTATTTAAAGGAGGGGATTGCATTAGCTGAGTGAAGAACCAAGTAAGGTATAAACAAGTATTTCATCAAAGACAGGGTCACTGTGAGGGCAAACTCTGGCAAGGGTCCAACCATAGTGATAAACTAGAGGGAGATGGTGATGGCAGAAAAAGTTCAGGGTCAGCAATGACAATGAGATTTCTTGCCTGGGGACAAGAGTAAAGGTCTAGAGACACGAGAAAACTTTAGTCTAATTAACGTTTCTCTTTGTGGAAAAACTGGTACCAAAACAACATATCTTATTATCACCACCATTACAGGAACCCATATGTCTTTAACTTCCTATCTAGTTAGTACTAGGGCAGGGCAGCACAGCGTGTCCATTGGACTGCTCTCTTCATCCCGGTAGACACCATGAGCACTTCATGGGGCACAGCCTGGAGACCTTGCACCGCCCAGGCAGCAACTCCCCTCTCCTCTGGAAAAGGCAGTGGGAGGCAGTGAGATTACGTGGTCCTTTGCCTCAGAGATGCCCTCTGGACATCACAGAACCAAGTCATGAAGTGCTGAGGTGAACAAGTGGAGAGGGTATGTTTGTTTAAGGCCATTGTCCAAGTGCTGTAAAACAATGCATTTTCAGCCTTCTTTCAGCTCCCTGCATGCTCTGTGACAGAGATTCATCATGTCCCTGCTCTTCATAGTCCTTTCAGAGAGGGAAAAGCAGTGAATAACAAAATGTCTTGAGCTTAAAGAGCTCTGCACTGGGGGGTTAATTCAAACAGGGCCTCATTTCACTGTCTTTGCCTAACTGTTAAATGAGCATTTGCAACTCAAAAGAGAAACCTGTCATGATTGCTGGATTCCAATTAGGTTACTCAAGGAGTAGGTACCACTCACTTTCAGTAAAAATGCAGAAACCTGACCCAAAGACTTCTTTAGTAGAGGTTGGGTTACTGAGGAGTACAGCTCAAAAAGTAGAGGACTGCAGGCATACAGTGTAAACTAATTTACTGAAAAAATGTGCTTTCTCCTCCTTTTTTTTGAAGACATTTTAATTTTTCAGCATTTTGGCAGTTTTGAATTGGACTGCCACTTTAATTCCCACTAAAGGAGACCAAGGAGAACGTGAAACAGAAATCTTTGCGTAACGGTTCTTCTGGTGGAACTGAGACCTGAATCTGGCCACATATAGCAGCCTGGTGATGTCTGATACAAGCCATTAAAAATGCCCTGTGTAGTCTATAAATTACAGCTGTGAAAATGGAACCAAATCCTTTTAATGTGCTTTCTTCCAGAACATATTTTTATGTACATCTGGGTGTTTGCCTAAGCCCATATGTTATTACTTAACCTCTGAATCTATCAGGTATATGGACAATAAAACCTATGAAAGTTAAAGCCTAATTTAGTAAAGATTGGTCTGGTCTCCCTGAATTTCCTGTACTTTTTAAAGCAAGCTTTGTTACCTGGAGTGCCTACAATTGCTAGTGTTCCTGAGCAACTTACAGTGTAGGAAATAAAACGTGTTACAGAGGTGGAGTATAAAAAATCATTTCAGATTAATATCTATTTTTCATTATTTATTTATGTGTGAGACAACAAAGTGTGCATATCAATGGCAATCAGGTACGCAGCATGTTACCTTTCCTACTTTAGTCTGTTAGCCCTGTTACTCCTCAACAGAACACAATCAGCCAAGATGGGTCTGGAGGGGTCAGGCCCTAGTAGGGTCACTGAGGGAGGTGTGGCAGAGGAGGATTGTGGATTATCATAAAAAAATCTTCCCTTAACAAACATGGAAAAAGGAATGCTCAGACAAATTTCACTAATGGTATGTTCGATTTTATATTTTTTTCACTGCTTTAATAAGTAGTATGCTTTAAAGGTTGAATATTTTACCTTTAAAACCACTGATGGCACAGTGAGTGACCAGAAAATTATTAAAGCTCCTGATGGAGAAAGTGGCAGGGAACTGAAAAGAGACTAGGATGAACATCAACTCTCTTTTTTCTGATAATGAAAATTTTTAAGTTATTTTTGAAAAAAAATTACTGCTGCACACAGTATTGCTTGATGTTTTAAGCAGATGAAATAATGAAAGAAATATCCAATGGTGTAATTGTTTTAATTGTGCATATTCAAGTAGGGTGTTTAGCTGTCAGCTTTAACAAGTAAAAAAAGTGAAATGACTACCAAAGCCATTTCTCCTCATTCATGGAACTGCAAAGGGGGTTGGAATTTTTAGAGGTGAAAAGAAGAAAAGAGGACTTCCTCCTTATTTTTGGGTTTTTTTCAACATTTTTGCTGCATTGTAGTTTTCATTATTGCTGAGAAATTGCATGAGGTCAAACTCAGAAGGGAGGCAAAATTTTATATAAGGTGCCTGACACCAAAACTTCATCTAGCTGTCATAGAAGTCATTAGGAACTATATAAGCTTCTTAAACTCCCAGAAAGGACTGAAATTTTCATACACAGGCAGAGGACCAATCTGCTGCTGGCACATAGCCAGCATATTTAAAGATTATTTAAAGATTTACATTCTGAGAAGCCAAAGAGGAGATGTAAAAGCCTGAATTCTTATCACTTCTCAAATGCAGACCTACCTACAACTTACATAACTGGAAGGTAATATTAAGTAATTTATTTTTGCCTAAGAAAAGAATTAATTTACAGAATGCCACCTTACATAGTGTTAAAGTGAAGTATTGCTCTCACAATCATTTCCCAAAATTTCGGTTCACTAGTCTCTATCCCTAAATTTAATTTCTTGCCAAACTCTGGGAAATAGGCACGTAAATAATAACTTAGGTGTTATCTTTTCAGGTGTGTAATGAATGGTAGATGGTACCACCATAGCATATCCAAGGGTGTGTTCTATTTCACTCTTGTAAATGGAGTTCATCTGGAGAAGAAAGTACAAGGACACCCTAAAGACCAGCACAGGCTCAAGTAACTGCTTGTTTTCAAGTGTTATTAATTTCACCAACCATAACACTCACTTCCATCACTCTCTGTTTTTGTAACACAATTGTTTTTTATTAGACTGTTTGAGATTTTTTTTTATTAGATTCTAACTTTTTCAGAAGTATTTTTCTCTCTCTCCCATCACCAATGTCAAAGAAGAATGGAAGAAGCTCCTTTATGTCAGCAATTTGAAAGTACATTGTGAGAAGACATTGTGAGAAGCATGGGAGAATAATCTGTAAAAACTATTCCTTGGAAATGGCCTAAAAAGGAATTGTGCAGGTAAATGGGGAAAATTGGAGCTGAGCTATAGGTCACATGTATTTTGTTCCTATGTAAATAAGGTTGAAATCTCCCTATTGCAAATTGAGAAGGTACTGTCATTGTAAAGAAGATCAAGAAATTTGTCTGTTAATGAGTGATCAAATTTTAAACTACACAGTCAAGTATGTAAGTACCATATTAGTTTGGTTTTTCAGGATTTTATAATTATATAATATTTCCAAAAAAAGTTGACCTTTTATTAAAGTACCCAGCATCAACATTTGTCACCTGAGGGCCAGAAATTTTCAGATTCTGGATGTTCATGTATTAGAAGAGGGATCCAAACAGGTTTTGCAAAATCCTTTCCAACAATTTTAACCTGAAGAGAAGAAAGGTCACGGTTTTGGCCAGGTCTGAACATATTGTAAAGGTTATTGAAAATGTACTTGATTACTAAGGGCAAGATTCTAATCGTGTATTTTGATGATTCCAGTTTAGGTTTACAATATCAAAACACAACACCATTTGGATTGCTCAGAGGGACGGTATTGGGCTTTTAAGCTCACTATACAGTGAGGTGAAATACATTCTGAAAGAAAATTGTATATTCTAACATTTTTGGGTGCACTCTCTACATGTAACCACTGGGCCGGGCTTCTGATGCCGAAGCACAATGTAAGGAGCCTACAGCCTCTACTTACCAGAAACACTAAGTCCAGTGTTCCCGAGCTGGATATGACTATGTGTACGTGGGGTCCTGAATGTCAAGCTCTGTCAGTTTGCCCTTGTCTCAGGAGAACTCACTCCCTTCCATTTTCAAGTCTGAAAAACAGGGAATCAGAGAAAAGCCTAGGATGTTGTATGGTATGGAAAACATCAGTACAAAATGAGAAATAACTCTATACTTGATTATTTATTGCCAAAATTGCACATAATTTTTTAAAAGATGTCCAAAAGTGGTTTAGATACATAATACAATAAACAAAGCTGCACTGACAATAGGATACATAATATGACCTAAAAAGTTTCCTTTTCCAGATTCCTGTGATTTACAAAGATACATATATGCAACCTGCAATTTACACTTTAATTATCATCTAGAGAACCTATTTATTCCAAAGTGACTACCATGACTGAATCAGACTGAGTAGAGCGTTCCTTAAGTTCTCAATGAATTTATAAGATCAAGTTCATCCTCAGTTTAAGAATGACTTAGAATTCATACTTTAATTAAAACATTCATATTGGTCCATGTTGCTGCAGTCTGTGAATATCTTTAGAACAGACCAGCCACAAACTTCATAACTGTTGTAAAATCCTTTAAAAATTGTCTATATCTCTTCCTTCTACTGCAGGCCCATGACAGGAGGGGTGACCAGAATTGTTCCACTCAGTGTTAGTCCTGCACCATCAGGAGGTACACCCTTTTGTACATAACTGTGCGAGAAACACTGTGCACCAAAAATTACCAAAGTATAACAGGAAACAGTCAGTGTAATATAAACTTGTGCCTTAATATTTCCATGTTATGTCAATACATAAAATGCTTAAAATGCTAGTCTAAAATAGCTTAAAAGTATCTCATAAAATTAACAGTCCTACCGAGTGTTTATGACATCAAACCAGAGATTTAATAACACCGTGGTTAGAGGAGGCTCTATAGTTAGGATATTATTTACAGAAAGAAAAGACCTGTTCTATTTTTATGAGAAAGGTGTTTTTCTTGTTCAGGACAGCAGCTGATTATCTTCCCACAACTTTTGGGTTGTGTCAGACAATAAAAGAGGCCTGATGCTAGACTTTGTAAAGCCTTGAATTCATTTGCATTTGTTTTGTAACTACATTTCTATGCAAATGTCACGCATTCGGCTTAACATCAGCAGTTTTAAATCCACTAAGTAGGGACACTTTCTGAGACTTTGTCAGAGGGAAAGGATTAGAAGACTTAAGCTTGACTGAAACTCTGATGGAGTATAACCCATCTGAAGAAGTTTCATGAGTTTAAAAAGTCAGCCAGTGTTTTCTTTTTCTTCTTTTTCTGAACTTATTTTACTCAAAGAACTATTTTCTGTACCTTGTGAGCTTTAGAAATGTTTTCTTTTTTTTTTTTTTCCCCTGTAATTCTTTCCAGGTAATTACTTCTTTTTACATTATAATAGCTTTTTATTAGTGTCTGCCCGCCTATACTCCAGTCATCTAGATTCTCTTCCCAAATTTGCTTGCGTCATAACACTGCTCAAATACCTGTTCATCTTTCACCTTTTTATATGACACATTTGTGCTTTCAAGAAATCTCTGGTCACTGATGGCTTGCTTAGCCCAGGACCGGGTGAGCAAACACACAGGTACAATCCAGCACAATTTTATGGTAGTCAAAAGCACCATAAGAGCTTCCCATTGTCCCTGGTCACCAGCCACCAAACCCACCTTTATCCATTCAATGAGTGTCCTTAATCTAGATCATTTCATATGAACAAAATCAGCACAGCTGAGCAGACAGTAAACAGGACCACAGATTTGGGAATGTGTGACTACAGGAGCAGAGTCCACTAAAACCAGCCTGGCTGTAGAAGAAGGAACATGCACACACATACACTCGGACTGGTCTCTGTGTGTAAGTACAGGGAGTGAACACCATTTCTTGCTCTGTCCTTCTTACTAGAAAATTTTGAACCTGATCCCAATAGCCAGGAAAATACAGCAGATGCAGGTCTTCCTTAGCCTGTGTCAGCACTATCTCATGGTTATGGAGACTATGAGAGACAGGAGTCATCACAGTCATGGGTGACAAAAGGCGCAGAACATCATCTTGCAATTCTTATATTAATCATTTGTTTGAGCTGTGAATTTTGAAACCTAAGTGACAGGAAATCCATAACATTACTGGAAAATCTCTGCAGGTGTTTAATAACTTTCACTACTAAAATGTGAGCTTTACTTTTAGTTTGAATTAATCTAATTTTGTCCTCTTGTTTTAAATTATTTTGCCAGAGAATGTCATCACCTTCAGAGCTGCTCAGATACCAACACCAAATCCAGTGTAACTTCTTCCACAGCAGCAAAGAGTTAGTCCAGGAGTGTGAAAAGGAAGGGTTCGCTCCTAGGCAGATATACAAGTTATTACTAGCAACACCACTGTGCTTCCACATCTTCTGATACCACTTTCTCTGTGTGTGTCTGCCTACACTTCCTCCCTCTTGCCCCCACTCTGTGTCCTCTGTGCCACCTGGTATTCGTATAACTCCAAGAACTCCATTGATTTCTTGGCCTATATCTATTTGCTGTCTTGCCTTGAAACCTGTGATTCATCCATGCAAGTGATTGGACCAGCCTTGGCCAAAGCCCAGAACTTACTTCTTTCCATAGGCCTCATGTGAAATATGCTCAGTGCAGCTCCCCTTTCCTTGTGTCATATCTCATAATCCAGATCAGCAACCAACAGAGAAGCCAAAGTACCCCTTCATTAGTCCTATAGCAGGCAAACTAGAATAGAGCAGAGCAGAGCACAGTAGAGCAGAGCAGCACAGCACAGCACAGCACAGAGCAGAATAGAATAGAATAGAATAGAATAGAATAGGAAAGAGCAGAATAGAATAGAATAGAATAGAATAGAATAGGAAACATGAAGTGCTAGAAAGCTAAGTTGCTCATAAAAGAGAAGCCAAATTTGAGAAATTAAGGTAATAGAAATCATTATTCTGTGTCTTAGACATTTTTGTATGTTGTTGGCAGCCAAAAAAACTTGTAAGAGCTTGTGTTGCCAACAAAGATATAGTTGGAGTTATCTAAATTTTCTCTCAGAATTATTAGCTTTGTAGGTTTCATGAGAGCTACAGAGTCACAGTACAGGTTTTACAGGTGCAGTGATATGACTGTCTACATAGTTATGATCAGATAGAGCTCAGTAAATGAGGACGGGTTTATCAAATGCCTTTGGCAGTGTCATAAAGAACTCGACTGTGCACCTTAAGCCTGTATTTCATTTAGTCCTTAGTGGGAAGATGCATTGTGCTTGTAGTCTTTTGATTAAGGCACACCTATGATCTGCAAAAGTGGCATCATCCCTGAATTTACTCCCCAGAGAAGAGAGGATGAGAGGCTGTTTGGTTTTTGTTTGTTTTTTTTTTTTTTGGAACGGATGCCATAGCTCAAGAGACTTGAAGGTTTGCACAAGACAGAAGGCATTAGATCTTTTTCTCAGCATTTCTGCTGGCTTTTCATTTAGCCATTCTTGGCATTTATTTTAAGTTCAGCACTGTTTAAGGTGAATCAAGACATTTCTTTGCAGCAGTGAATACTGTAGCACTGCATTGTAGTTAGAAACCAGGGAATGCAGCAAGAAAAAGGAAAAACATTCCAGCTGGATTTTACTTTGAAACATGGAACATAGATTTATTCCTTTCTCACTGGACAATAGACAATATGTTTTGATCTCTTAGAACATGAAGAAAAATGACTTGTCTGCGAGACAAACAGAATCACAGGTTCTGATCATAATGTGATAGGACTGGATAGAGTTTTCCTGCCTCATCCATAAGATCATTACCCACTCCCATACTTGCCCTTTTGGAATAAAGAAGTCCATGCATGAACCTGTTTGCATGAAACCTTAAAACAGTTTTGTGTTCCTTCTAAGCCAGCTCAAGTGTAAGGAGTAGACACAGCCCCTTCTTTCAGCCCCTGTGTATTTTTACTACATGGCCACAGAATATATTTAATCAGAGACCTAAAAGCTAATGTATCAAAAAGGTGGTTTTATTTTTTTATTAGCTGAATCCTTTTCCTCACATCCAGCCCTCTGGATGTCCTCACAAGTACTAATTGCAGCAGGAGGGATGTGTTATGAACATTAATCTAGGGCCCTGGGAAACCAAGGAGAAAGAAAGGATGAGAGAAAAACCACTCCTTTTAACTACAGTCTATACCTGTGCCTTAAAACCACAACCTCATACACACAGGTTCTTCTCCCTGCTTGGGGTGTAATTCTCTTGGGTTCCATATACTTGCTCTGCACATTCACTTCTTGTCTTCAGGAATTTTTGGCAGCTATGAGCTGTGGTTTATATTGGGTAATTACTGGAGTGGAATTATCTAAATGTCCATAAGGAGATGAAAGTGAGGGTGGAGATTTACTCAACTAATTCAGTTCTGCTTTCTGAGAGGAAGAATTTAACTCACAGGTGTTGCAGTCAAAACTGGTCTCCACATTATTGTGATGACTGGAGCAGGATCTCCAGTGCAAGGACTCTGTTCCTCTGTAGGAAGATTCAGCTGGCAAAATTGTTTGGTTATGAGAGATGCTTCAAAACAGTTTGAGATCTAGTTATGAGGATGAAAACACCCAGGGGACATTCAGGATGTTTGATTTCAAGAAATTATCTCCTCACCAGTGAAATGACCTGTGCCTGTTAGTAGAGTGAGCAATGCCATCTGTGTGATTTTATTAAATTGCTATTTCCCAACACACTTGCATTACATTATATAGGAAGAATATGTATTGATGGATTGACTTACTCACCAAGGGCACAGCACATTCCTGGAGCACAGGTGGCTGGCATTGAACTATCCCCGGGGAACACACACAGTCAGAAGCCGTCTCCTCCAGCACCTCGCCTGAGATCCCTCCCAGCAGCATCAGCATCGTGAATTGTAAGATGAACTTTGGATGACTGAAGAGCAAAACATGTTGGATTTTTAATCCAGCTGCTAGAGTTGGATTGCTGCCTCTTGACCAACCACACAACTTTCAACCTCATCCCTATTCAGCTCAATTCCTAGCCTGGATGCATTTAATGTGTGTAAGGGTTTTGCTCTCAATTATGCCACTGTAAGCACACTGCTGTTTACTAGGCCTTAGCTGTGTTTTCTCCAGGCTTTGAACTTTAATGACTCACGGTGATATATGTGACATGATGAGTGCTTTCTATATTTAATTATGAAAAAGATTTTTTTCTGATACTCTGGTCGCAATTTTAGCTTTGGCAGTTGATAATTCTCCCAGGGTAGTCCAAGTGCTTTTGGAAGTGAAAGAGAAAAGGAAGTAAATTTGTACCTTAAACTAATTTCTGGAAAGTGGTAAAAATAAAAGTTGCATCCCAAAATAGGCTCTCCCATCAAAGTTCAGCCAGTAAGCATGATGGAAGCAGTGCTACCCCTCTATGAAAAGCCAAATATCTCATATATAAGTTTGCTGAAAAAGCAGAAAGATGTGGTTTGTCTCTTAGTCTGCAGCAGACACAGGGAAAGACACAAGGGACCATAAACAGCCCTGTGTGGAAGCAATTGCATGAACAGTGTCTGCACCACCACCCCAGACAGCAAATCTAAATCAGACCAGAGGCATTTAAAAATACAATAGAACTACTGCTCTCATGCTTGTTTCCTCAGAGCTTATGAACAAAAACCCTGCAGAGAGTGACTCATACTAACTTTACTTTCCATCTCTATCACAATTCATGTCACGAGTTAAAACCACAGTCAGGATCTTCATCTGAAAGGTTGTGGATTTTTTTTTTAGAAATGTAATGTTAGGAACCTAACCTATGTTTTAAATTTGTTTATCATCAAGTCATCTGATGTTTTTGGATATCGCAAAAACTATAGTCCTACTTAATTCAATAGCGTTGCAACTTCCCATCTACTCTTCACTCAGTCACGTGTTGTGTACTCATTCAGGCGTGTCCTCTGCAAACATCATTTAACTATGATTGCTGAATTAATCATTTACAGCTCTCCAAGGTAGGCTTTGAAGAAAGAGTTGCTTGTATCTCAAAGGTCAGCAAGAGACAAGGTTACGAATCAAGGCTAAAGCTCTAACACTGTTAATACCCCACCCAGTGTGTCTAAAATAGATTATTCTCACAATAATCAGGTATTTGTAGACTTAAATTAACTTTTTTTTTTTTTTTCTACTGGGTGAGCTAATTCTTGAAACAGTAATCAGAAAGATTTGTCTGAGCTTGGTAGAAAAATAAGGATCTAAAGATGAGGCTGTTCTGTCCAAGGCCACCAGTCTGCAGGATGAAGATGAGCCAGACAGAGCACAGTGCCGGAAGGTGCTTCTTAAAAACGCAAATGAAAAATCAGACCCAGCCCACTTACTGGGAAGGTTGATCCATACCTTTCTGTTGTCACAGACAAAGAGTCAGAGTCTAGATCAATGAGGAAAGACATTGCTTCTAATGGCAAAATAAAACTAAACACAGTCCAGTAACACAGCAGCTCTGTGTCACCACTATTAGTCTTGGAGGATATCTGATCAGTGACTGGCATTCTTCAAACAAATGAGTCGCAATGAATTTTGCAAACTCAGGAAATAGATTTCATATCTGCAAGCACTGACTGATTAACCTCTTTCAAACTGATATGGCCTATTTCATGCAGAATCACTGGAGAAAGACAGAACCCCTCTGGAATCTCCAGGAAAGAGCTGGGAGAGAGTAAGAGGTTTGCAGCTTTACACTGGTCTGCAGGACCGTGCAGGTGGTCTGCCACCTCTTCCCTAAACCAGAAGTCTGACATCAGTCAGGCCCAGGACAGTTCCAAAGGTTTCAGGCTTCCCAAAACATCTGATCCTCTCTCCTACAGCATTCATCAGTCCATATCCATCTTCAGTTCAGGAAAAAACACCACCAATAAAAAACAGTTCCCAGTCATACTGTGTTGTCTTGTGTCACTTTATCTGACAATGACAACTGGGAAATGTCACCTACAACATTAGCCTGTAATTATAATCTGCCATTGCTGTTCAGACAGAGAAATTACACAGGGAGCAAGTTTGTGCTGTCCCTTAGGTGAATTTTGGTTAAACAAAGTGAATAAATGGAAAACCTACCTAACACTTCATGAAGCGTGTTTCCGCTGTCTGTTACCTCTTGGGGTGTACAGCCAGCTTTCAGCAAGAAGTATCTCTTCACTGACATTTCCCAAAAAGCTTTAAAGGGTTCAACATCACATAATACAGTACCTTTCTCCAAGGAGTTTATGATGTTGACTATTACTTGCCACTAGAAATCAACATTGTTTTACTATAGTAAGCTGCCCATGTGCAAACAATTTTTCATCATCCTTGGAAATGAGTAACTTCAATAAGGTCTTTAGCAAACATTCAAATGTGACCTATTTTTGGCTCTCATGGCATTCTGCTCATAGTTTGATTTTATCTTACACAACTAATACACTAACTGTAGGCCTTGAAACTGTTCATTCAAGCCCATCCGAAAAGAGGTATTATTGATCTTTTCTTCTCAGCTCTGAAGATCTTCATAACCCTCTCAGGAACTGATTACATTTTAGCAAAGTAGAATGTTCTTTTTCTTGGAAAAATGTCCTATAAGAAGCAGACAACTCCATTACACGACCTACATACTACGTTAGAGATAGACGTAGATGGAAGCTACCGTGCAAACAAATTTAAACAATATATTTTTAGCTCTGAATAATAAGTGAATTATTATATTGATATTAAGGCTGATACAAATGGTAGCTGGCTGCCTTCTGACTGGTTAAAATATGTATTCCACAAAACATACAAATCAAAACCAATTTCCATTTGTATAGAAGCTTTTCCATCTTTTAAAGAGCTCTTCATTTAAAAAAAAAATTCCAGCTAGTGTAAGTTTTGATATAGGATCAACCATTGGCAGAACACATGGAAATGTCAAGCAGTCTATTCCAAATCTGAGCAAAATGAACACTGCCATCATGATACATTCAGCACCACCACCTCCTTTACCTTTCTGCACAAATATGCATGTACATGTACACACAAATGAATGAAGAGAAATAAGATTCCTCACCTAAATCTAACATAAAGTCATCTATGGCTCTCTTAGCCATTATGTTTCCCTCTTCTGTTGTTTGTTTCTCTTCTAATCCATGCAGCATCAATGAAGAGGACAGCTTGGTCAAAATTTACCTGTTTTATCCCAAGCCAACTCCCAAACCCTATGTCTAGAGTCCACTATCTATCATTTGCTCCTCTCAGATGAATTTCATTCTGTTTCTAGAAGCTCTGTTCTAATACTCACAAAAATTGTTATTTTACTTTTAAATATTCAAGTATTTGTTCTGGAATTGCTTAAAACTGTCATTCAGGAAGTACCAATGTGCAACAGTGCGTGCATTTAATTTGCTGAATCATAGCTAACCACTATAGCTTGAAGAAGGAATAACCAACTCTTTTAAACCAATCCATTGTGTTATCTGAAGTTAGCAAATAGTTGTAAATAGTCTATATACCCTATATATATATATATGAGGTAATAAACATGCAAAACACAAATAAACAAAAATAGCGAGATCAAATTTCCTCTATTCACATCCATAGAAATTAATCACCTTTACCTATACTCACGTCCATAGGCTCTCTTATAGAACCACAGAATGGTTTGAGTTGGAAGGGACCTTAAAGACCATCTAGTTCCAACCCCCCTGCCATGGGCAGGGACACCTTCCACTAGACCAGGTTGCTCAAAGCCTCATCCAGCCTGGCCTTGAACACTTCCAGGGTTGGGGCATCCACAGCTTCTCTGGGCAACCTGTCCCAGTGCTTCACCACCCTCTCAGTGAAAATATTTTTCCTGATATCTAATCTAAATCTCCCTGCTTTCTTGATAGTCAATTAAAAGAATTCCATATGCAGGTGGCCATCATCATCATGTTGCTTAGATGCTCATTCTAGGATGAAATGGCACATCGAGAGGAATAGATTATACACCTATCTTTTAGGCCTTCAACCTAGCTGAGACGGATTCTACTCTTAGTTAGCACCCTGTATATGAAGAGGGAGCCAGATCCTTCCCAGTGGTGGCCAGTGACAGGATGAGAGGCAAAGGGCACAAACTGAATCACAAGAAATTCTATCTGAATATACGCAAACTTCTTTTATTGTGAGGTGGCAAAACACTGGAACAGACTGCCAGACTGAGATTATGAAACCTCCATTCTTGGACGTACACAAAACCAGACTGCACATGGTCCTGGGCAACCTATTCTAGCTGAGCTTTCTTGAGCAGAGGGGGTAGAGTAGATGATCTAGAAAGGTTCCTCCCACCATCAATGATTCTGTGATACGTTGCAAACTTCTATTAAATAACATTTGCATTTCACTTTGAAATCAGTTTTGTGTTATGAACTTGATATATAGCATAATTAAGATTATGCAAGAATGAGTTTTCTGCTAGATATATTACTAAAAAAGACAAACCCTAAAAGAAATATGTCTCAGCAAATGTAAATAGTAGTTTGATAGTTAACAATTACCGAATAAGACAATATGTAAAGAGCAGCCACGCTCTTTCAATATCCACATGAAATGTTATTGTATAGTAGGCTTGAAAGTAGACTAGAAACGGTAGTTAACTCCTCACACATTTGAAAATAGTTAGCAAAATCTAACACAATGGTAAAGAACAGTGATACTGCTGTCAATTTGATATAGTCTTCTTTCTTTTCCTTTTTATAAAGAAGAAATAAATTATGTAAGAGACAAACTGATAAAATCACAATTTCTGACATTTTTGACATCCTTATAATATTAAGAAAGGACATAACCTGATGAGAATGGATGCAGAACTATTTCCCTTCATTCTGCTGACACTTTGAGTTATTCATTATAGTCACAAGTAAACTCTTTTTGAACTGTATCACCATATCTGAAAAGTTCTCAGATGAAACATGACAACATTCTTAACTTGCCTCTACCCAGTGGTTTTGGGTTTTTTTTTTTGGGGGGGGGGTGTTGTGTTGTTTTTTTTGGGGTTTTTTTTTTTTTTTTTTTTTTGTGGCTAGGTTTTCTGATTTATTTGTTCTACCAAATAAAAGGCTGGAGTTATGGGAGAAATACTGGAATGTATTAATTCATTATTTCAGGTATAATAGCTTTGCTAGTGACTGTAGCCAATCCAAATTTCAGGTATGCTGAGCTTCAGCCTCTCCACTTTGATGTCATCTCAAACTTTAAAATACACTCTATTGCAAGTGGACTGAATAATTAAAACATCTTGGAGGCCACCATGTATTTTGTCTACAGAATATACATACATACATTTTTGTCTCTAGAAACATTTTAGTTGTTTCCCTGAAAACATCTACTAATTAACCTAGTCTAAGAATTGCAATATTCATAAGGCATATTTACATTTACCTGAGGCAAAGATTCCCATAGTCAAAGCAAGGGGGGGAGGGGGGGAGGGGAGATAAAATCAATACAGAATCGATGAAGGAAAAAAGAAAAAAAGAAAACCAAACAAAAACCCAACCCTAACATAGCCAGTAATGACAAAGGGGAAAAGAGGTGGAACCAGTTAACCAACTAAAGAGGCATAGCAAATAACACTGTAAAAAGCGATATAAAAGCCTCTGATGTTGACTATGCCACAGACTGATTGTGCCAGGAATAACATGGGCTATTTGGGGTCAGTGGAATCGACTTGGGGATTTCTTCAGGTCGTTTCTTGCTGGGTGGTTCTGTAATTTAAACCTAAATAAAAATTTAGCAGCAGTCAACATTGAACAGCCCTGAAATCCTCCTTTGTCAGCACAAGACGTTAAGCAAGGAACAGCCCAAGACTAGCTTTATGGGAATGGTCATTCCTACGTAATCATGTGGCTTAAAGTTCCCTTTCCTCCAACATGCTTTAACAAACACAACATCTTTATTCAAGCTTTGTTCAACATTCCATGATGAGGTTCGTAACAAGCAATGTCTCTCTGGAAGTAGACATGGCTTCTGATCAATACTAAGCCTTGCAGGACAAGGCTTTGAGCAACCTGGTCTAGTGGAAGGTGTCCCTGCCTATGGTAGGGGGCTTGGAACTAGATGGTCTTTAAGGTCCCTTCCAACCCAAACCATTCTGTGATTCTATGATTCTAAGTCTGATTGTCCTCATGATTCAAATATGAGAATTTTTAATGGATACATCCAATCCGAGTGAAAATGTTTGCATTGCCTGCTAACCAGTTGGAGATAGGAAAATCTTACCAAAAACAGTGTAGGACAATTTGCTGTTATGAAATGTTTTTTATTTATTAATTATTCTTTACACTAACATGGAGACACTTTCCATGGTATTAAGACCCAGTCTTGTGTCTGGATATGTATTAAAGAATGATAGACCTAAGTTTAAGAACGTTAAATACATGCTCTCTACTCCTTTCTCAGCTTTGGTTTCGGCTGCTATTCTCAGCATTTCACATTTTTGAGTGACACATGTTTTCTGTCTGAGTGAAGCTGGACAATTATTTTTGAATATTTTGTAACTCTAATGCATCCTTCTTTGCTTTTTTTCTTTCACATTCCTGAAAAAAATAAGTATTTCATTTCAAGTGGAATAGAACATCCTATGCAATGCAAAGTGACATTTTTGGGTTTTTTGCTTTGTCAAGAAAAATTATTCTTTTATTCCCTTTGATCTGTACTAGTTTTATTTTTATTTATATATTCTACAGCTGAACCAATAAAATCAATTACTTGTGTTGGCCTAGTTTCATCTGCAAAGATTTTGCTGCCTCCTTCTATCAAAGAAAGGGTTCCCAAATTACTCAAGCACTATCACTGTTAGCAACATCCCAGAGATCATCACGTTTCAACCTTGTAGTTGGCAATACTGTAAAAGCAATATGAATTTACAGTCAACTACAGTCTCACGAGGACACAGTTTGGGAATAACTGCTTCAAAGGTAGATAGCACTCTTTC
>NW_010266139.1:135585-138871 GCF_000690775.1 Eurypyga helias
AGAAGCTGGCATATCTCGCTATTATTTTAGTAGGAAGAACAGGTGCTTTGTGGCTATTGAATAATTTGGGCCTGACTCAAACACAAGGTAAATGCAAATGGTTTCACTTGATATAAATCAGAGGGCTTTGTTGATCATTCTAGCCCAAATGTAAATGGGTGAAGTTATGCTGAAGAATTGTAAAAGGCCTCAAATAACCTTTAATCTTTATGGGATAATCCAAATATAGCTTTAATTTTGAATGCTCTATCTCTGATATCTGTATTTTACAGACCAGAAATTCAAGCCTACTTAGTCTGGAGACTTATTACACAGAAGCGCCCATCTCCGTTTGATGGCTTATACCACCACAGCCAAACAGTAATAAAACTGGTATTTTGCTCAGCCATCAAAATTTACTCACACACTGCTTAATCTTACAAGATGACACACAATGTATTCTGCTACCCAACATCCACCAAATGGTCACAAGTCTGTGAGAAATCACTGCAAGGAGTAAGGTCCGAAAAGGACAGGACCAATTGCATGGCAGGATGGAGTTGCACCGACGGAGAAAAGCCCTAGGTGCAGAATGTATTTGGTGCTCCTTTCTCTAATCTAATGGACAACAGATGTGCCTTAGTGAGGACAGAATTAATCCTCAAACTTCCTATACCCCCTGTTATAAGACATAATGGGAGTTATTCATACAAGGAGAAGAATACCCCAAGCTGAGTTTTGCAGGAATGGGATGGGATGGAGTTCTTCATCTGGCTGAGTGCAGAAGAGGGCATTGTAATTGCTTTTGAAGTGATGAATGGTGCATCTAACCAGCTGGAGAAGGCCACCTGCATGCCATGCGCTGGGAGACATGGAAGTACTTGCAGTGTAGTTAATAACTCCTTGGATTGACAGGGGCAGATTGTGCAGCCTTTTGGCAAATGGTGGCTTCAAACAGCAGATTTGCATTTACCCTCAGACCAGGACAACAGTAACTTATACATGCGTGTTTGCGTGTGTGTTCATAGACGTCGCATTTTATAAAGCCCCTTGTTGACTCATTCCAGAAGTGAGGCAGGAGTTTCTTCATTGTGCAGCTTGTGCCGTGTGCCAGCAGGACAGGATGAATTGAAGACAGTATTCCAAGTAGCCTAATACATTCTTGCTGTTGTAGTTAACTTTCAGTACAAAGCAGGAGGAAAACAAAGGGCTAAAGAAAGAAAAATTCAGAAAGATCTACAGTCCAGGGAACCTGAAAGGGATTAACTTGGTCTCCCAGGCATGATTCGTTATGCTGATCTGAGAATAAGACAACATGGGGCTGTGGTAGCTGCCGACCTGTTAAGCCTCTTGGAAGTCTGAATTGGCAAATATCGCATCCCTTCCTGAATGACTTGCTCCATCTGTGTTTGCCAGTGTCCACATTGACAGCTGCCTGCCATCTTGGCAAGAAAGTCAATGCAATTTGAGAACCTGCAGTGGATGTCGAGCGCATTGCGTACACAAAAGCCCATAGCTTGTAGGCTAACAAAGCCTGTTAGCTAGCCACTCCAGTAAATAAAGAAGTCCATGCATCCCAGTATATAAACTAATTCCAAAATCATTAGGAGTGTCTGAATCCATTAACACAGTGGTGGTCAAACATGTTTACTCACACAAGGTAGCGTCAAGAACTGAAGTAATCTGTTAGCATTAACTCCCAGTTAGTGGATTCAAATCTGGAAAGTTTATGATGCTTCTTTTGAAAATAGGAAGCTAGATCAATCTATCTCACTTGTGATATACAGACAGCTGATATTCAATAAGATTCATAATTAGTTTTCATTTTAGTAACTTTATCAAACCACAGAGGATATAAATTTCTTGCTCCAAATGCATATCATTAAATACATAATTAAAGTATCATAATCATAAGTTGAGGTGAAGAATAAATCAGTGAACAAGGAAAGAATAGAGAATTGAGAATTCTACTAGTTGCTACTCATCCATTTGAGTACAGTGTAAGTTGTCAGTGAGGAGTACACCTGCTAGTAACACTGCTATGTTCATATAGGTCCTCCAGAAAGACAGAAAAATTTTATTTATCATTTATAACATGCATCTTAATGGAATCAAAATACAAATCCCTACCTATTTGCGATTAGCCCAGCGACCCTTTATTCAGAAATCAGGATACCATTGGAAGCTTTAGATGGAGATTATTTAGTGTTTAGGGGATATTTACTATATATTTTCTTTTGTGTTACTTCAGTTTTGCATGGTTACAGATTCATACATTAAGCCAGGGTTTGCTGATGGGATTTTAAAGAGGTGAAAATACCTCATAAAATAAAAAATATTACGGTTTCATTTTGCCTTCAGGTTCATACATTGAAACCAACTGAAGCCGTAGGGTAGAGAAATTTAGGTCACATTTCTGCAAAACAGATCTGCTGTCACAGTACTAGTTACTCCTGCTTTCATAACTGATATTTTCAAGAAAGCAAAGTAGTCCATTTCTTAAGGAATATTTGTTCAAGAGATTCAACAAAAAAAATATTAAAAACAAAAGTTGAGGTCTAGCAAGCGGATTGTCCCAAGAGGCTGCATTACAAACCAGTGAAGATGTTCAGGCAAGGTGCCTGCAGCATTACTCACTGGCCCTCTCACCCTTAACCACTCTGTGGGATGAAGCATTGACCTTGCTCTGTCCTGTGTGGCTGAACAGCAACCAGGTGACTTCTGGAGGAACTGAGCACCCTGGAAACAGGAGAAAGAAGCAAATCTTGGATGTCCATGAGCAAAATGTTTTCAACTGTGTCCAGCCTTAGGATGGTGTACAGAGGCTTATGGAAGTTTCTCATTCCCTCTCAGTCCAGACTATAGCTCCAGAATGTCAGTCCCAGCTCTCAGGGAAACAAAAAACCCACAAACTGAGAAAGCTCATCCCCAACACAAAGGTGTCCTCAAACTATGATCTCCACCAAGGGAGGCTTCTGTAAAACCCACCAGTGAGCAGACTTTACCCTACGGTGTCTTCTGAGCCTCCTCACCATTGCGAGCTGTGTTTTTTTGACACAGCTGGAAAAAAAAAGGGTAAGAAGCTGGTTTGAGAGGGAGCATAGCTGAGGCTGGGAGGGTCAGTGCTGAGTCATCAGAAACATCAGTTTCTACCAGTCTTCTGTGCAGCTTCCTGTGCTAGGACAGAGTGAATTTGGCCCATTACAAACACTGCATGGTAGGTTAGGATAATAGAACTGCAGTAGTCCAGTTTTATGTGCTGCCTATTAATAAATGATACTGCTCCGGTGGGTTTCTCACAGTTCAG
>NW_010266139.1:138900-150574 GCF_000690775.1 Eurypyga helias
AGAACATGCCACTTTATTTATTTATTTGTTTAGCTAGGGGCTTGAAAAATCCACCTCCACACTCCCTCCCCTCTCCAAAAACTTTCAGTCAATTTGCATAGTTAATTGACAAAATGTCAGCTTAGATAGTGTCTCATCCTCGAGCACTGCTCTGTTTAATATGTTTCCAATTCCTACGATTACCTCCCTTAGGCACAAAACTGAGTAAATAGGCTGGCCTTTCACCATACCTTGAAGGTCAACAAATTCAAGGTCTGTCAAGCCACTGGGTGATGTGGATGCTAAAGCCAAGGGTCCTGCATCAGTACAGCTTTGCTTTCTGCCCCCAGACATTCTTTATGTCTCCATAAAAAGCCAGCTCTCAGGAGCTAGGCATTGGGAGGTTAATCCTTATTACTAGTGACACTGGAAAAAGCTTATGACAGATGCACAGTGGGTCCCCTTTGGAAGACTGTGCATAACTGAGAGCATGGGAAGGATGTTTTGCACGGAACTGCCAGGAGGCTTAGAAACTGTATTAGAAAAAGATTGGTTTTTTCACTGCATAGCTCATTTAATGAACCTCTGTGCCTCAGGGTAAGGCAATGTACAGTATTTGAGCAGATAATCTATATGACGTAACAAATTAACCTCTGAAAAGAACCTCAATAGTTATGCAAAGCTGTATCTTGCTTTCTTTTGAGTAACTAAGCCCCACATCCTGAATAAAAGTAAGCTCTTGCTGTAAGATAGATGGCCTGTGCTTTGATATTACGCTTGGTAGCAAAAATAGTAATAAGAATGAAAAATAATGTTTCCAGATTAGTGGGACACCATTGCATAAGAATAATGAATAAATGGAAAGGGTACCTCTTCAACCATCCTGCTTCCAAAAGGAAAGTTTTAATGGAACAAATCCCTCTTTCAGCATAGATTGGTGTTATTGGTAGGGAGCGAATAAAACCATAGAGTGGCTGGATTGCATAGAATCCTAATTAGCCAGAGTCACTAAGTTGCAGATTTGTGCTGTGATGTAACTAAAGCACTCACAGAGATTTCTCACTGTCCCATGGGGCTGGACTGATGTACTATAGATTAGATAGGGCTGTATAATTCACTAGTGCCTGCCTGGGCTGATGGTGGGCACTAATTCTTCTCTAAGCAGCTGCCTGCATTCTTGTTTGCTCCAAAAAGGGTCCCCTGTTTCACTCGCTGCATATCCCTGCACAGCAGAGAAGAACACAGGACCCTCCGTGCATTAAAACCACTGTTATCACACCATAACCTCTCTAACAAAACAACAATAAATACAGCTGGTCTTTGCTCTAAGTGAATACATGCCTTCCAAAAAGCCAAAATAATTTAAAAGTCAAATTAAGGTGCCCAAAATTTCATAAACAACTGGGACTCTGGATTTCTACCAAAAGTGAATGCAAAATGAACTGGAGCTGATACATTACACATGAAGGCTTGCAGGGAACCAGTTACGTTCTTTGTTTACTAGCTGTTGGAACTGTATTAAGACTTTCTTACATCCTAGGTAAGTATTTTCATGGAGGCAGTTTTCTGAGTAGTAAGTCTCACTATAGCTTTTGGCTCAGGGCAGCCAAGACAAAAGAAGGCAAGAAAGGAAAAAAATTGCTGATATCTGAGTGAAAGTTTAGTGTAAAATACAGAGCTGCTCTTACCTAGCCCCTTTCTGTACTATTCAGAGTTTCCAAAGACAAAATTTTATGCTTAGTGAAGAGCTCTCATTTTGGTGTAACTGAGGGCAAGGTATTCTCTTTATTTGCAGAGACATGAGAGTCTTCAGTAATTTCTTTTGGTTTGATGTATTGAAAAAGTTGACCTTACAATGGGTTTGTTTACCTTAGTATTTTTTTATATGATAATTTCCTTATAAGGGCACAAAATAAAATGGCTATTTTGTAATGAGCTAAATCAAGTAATGCAGGAGAAGGACATAAAGTCAAAGAAATTGCACTCTGCACCTTTCTCAACATGATGAATGTGAGAAGCTGCACTTGAATGCTGCAAAATATCAGCTTCAGTGCAACATACATTCCAGGGGACCATACAGAGCACAGTGTATGGACATCAGGAGTCAAAATCTCCCCAAATGCAACATGCTTTAGATCTGTCCTTCAGGTTATTATCTTATCTTCATTAATTCCAAAGCTAAGGAGCAGTCTGAATAGCAGGAGGTCTAAACCATACAGAAAAATTAGTGACTTAAAATGAAGTCAGAAGGAGACATAGGTTTTGGTAATCAACTACTTAGCTTCCAGTTTTAGGCATATACTTGTCTTTAGCACATGAGTAACCCTGTAAAATGCAAGTCTTTGCAGGGCAGGTTATTAAAAGTCACATAGCAGTAGTAAATAACAGCTGTGGGGGAGTTGAGGAGTGGGAGAGGAGTTGGACTTTAACCTTGTCACTCCTTCAAGAATGATAGTTCTCCGTCCTGACCTTGAACTAGTGTGGTTTTCTGAAGGGAGAAATTCCAAGTTTGTGGAGAAAAAGGAAACATTTCACTAGCAGATTATTTTGCTAATAGCAGCTGTCTGAAACTGCTGGGATACTTGGAATGTCCCAGTAAGTCCCAACAGAGAAGGCTTAAAGGGCAGAGGACAGGTGAGGGAGTTAGATGCGTATATCGATGCCATTTCTAATGTGACTATCTTCTTCAAGCATTTGCATATTTGCTCCCTCTGTTCTCTAATTAGACCTGGAACCAGAACTCCAAATGCAAACACGCCTCTGCTGAGAGTTGGAGTCAGTATTTGGCCAGAAGAAAATGTTGCTTCTCAGTCTCACCTCAAGTGTAAACATACACGTGCAAGTGCAATTACAATGTAGAACAAATCTCATTGGAGGGAGAATTTCTTAATTTGCTCTGCAGCCCAAACAGTCATGAAGCGAACACACTAAGCTCTTTTCAGCTTAGTTGGAATCAACTTAGGGGGCAAGTAATGAATCTAATTGTTACGCTAGTTTCCATGTCAGCAAAATAACAGATGTACAGTATAACGGAGGAGGGGAAACTTGGTTTTTGTTTGTTAAGCAGGTGCTACATTAACTATCACATGGAAGTTTCTCAAGTGCATTTGGAGCCAGTTGGAAGGGAGCCAAGAGCACAGCTTCCATTTCATCCTCTGGACATCCAGCTGTGCAGCTGCATTAGTCCCCAGAAGCAGCTGAGGCAGTGAAGACAGTGACACCTTGTCACTTCTCCTTCAACCATTTCTAACGTCTCATCACAAACACCAAATAAATAAAACACCCAGGAATTGCCCTCCCCCAGCTACGTATACCATGACCCAGCTGTCAGATTCGCCCATCAGAGTGTGCTGGGCAGACGAGGGGGACGGCAAGTTACCTCTGGTCTACAGTAATTACTACCCTCACCGCATCAGGGGATGAAACTAAGTCTGCACATGTGCTAAAAGGACTTTTGGAAAGGATCAGTGGGGCTGTACAGGCAACACAATGATAAGCTCTGTTGTAAAGAAACTATTTGACATGCCAGGCAACTGCAGTCCTGCTGGAAATCAGTGTCTGTTTAATAGCAGTGCATAGGAAACTTAGCCTGCAATTAGGCCGAAGCTGTCATCAACAGGCAGAGAGAGGCTTAGCACGATTACAGGAGCTGAGGTGGCTATCAAGTGCAGTCTGTCTCCTCTGAACACTTCTTCCATAGCCAAAAGACTTGGAAACTTGTGCTAATACTTTGCACAAAGCTCTTTACCTAAACAGTGCTGAAGCTGTGGGTGAGGGGAAAGTCCCAAAGGGGATAAGGCACCGTAACGCAGATTCTAGTTGTTCAAATAAAATATGACTGCAAAACAACCTGGAAGAGTGAAATGTGAAAGGTTACAGGGTGTGTTTTTTAAGATACAGGGAAAGGGAAAGCTAATAGGTGCACAAGACAGCAGTATTCACAAGCAGGCTCCTCGCAAGAGTTAACTCACTTGCAAGAGATAAAAAAACCCACTAGGGTTTTAACCACAAATGCAAAACTAAGTAAACAAAAACATCTGTTTTGGTGCAACAGGCATTCAGAAATTTAGTGGAAGGAACACAATCTGTGTGACACTGATAATAAGGATACCACTGTGCACAAATGATAAAGTATTGTGCAGTTGTACAGAATGTGTTATATTCTAAGGGATGAAAGTAAATAAATCCAGATTATTGGCAATAATAAGGAATACCTATACACCTATACATTATAGTTCTATACTGACATTGAAATATATGCATTAGAGCAGTGCCCACGACCAAGGAGGATGGGAGATAACAGAGGTATACTTCAGATGTTACAACAAGGAGTGAAAAAAAATAAACCAGGATGTAATAAAATGTTTAGATACTATAACCAACTGCTTATTGAAGCAACTAATTGATGGAGCCACAAGAGAAGAAAATGCCTTTATTTTAGTAGTGAATGGTGTCCAGGCTCTGCTTTGCTCTGCATGACTGTATTCAGTATGCTCAGATTCAGCATTCTTGCTACAGCAACAACAAAAAACCCCACTAAAACTCACAACCCTCTAACTGAAGTACTTTCTGCACTTCAGAAAAAAAAATAAAGAATTACTAAAAATTAGGAAGCTTGCTAAATTAAGAGAAGCAGCTAAAAGGATAAAAATGCTTAGAGTTGCCATGGAGACAGTTTATAAAATAAAAATGAGATGTTCAGAGGAAATCTATACCACAATCAAAAGACTGTGAAAACCTTAAGAAAAGTTTGCATAATTAAAAAGGAGAGTACAAGAAACTACTAAAAGCATCGTGATATCTTTCAAAAATAGAAGTTTGACAAAAAAACAGGAATCTGAGAAGATTAAAAAGGCTGGTAAATGTATAATAAGGTGTCAAAAGAGATTCTGAGTAAGAGATTGCTAGTCATATAAAAGCTGCATTTTTCCCAAAAACACAGAACAGGGAGCAAGTGAGTCTTCAGAGCTCAGAGGTGACTGAAGTGCAAGGACACTATAAGAAGAAGTTTAATAAAAGATAAATGATCAATTTACATCAATATTTGCTACAGAGATGTTTGCAAGGTTTTTGCTAGATGAAAGTTTGAGAAAGAATTTAAAATAAAAATATCATCAGCTTTAGGAAAAAAAAATCACAGAAAACATTGTCCCAGTGGTCCTAAAACAATCTCAGCTATGAATATTCTGGCTATTAACTGTGGTGCATAACTTTGTCATATAACCTGCTTCTCAAGTGAGAAGTCTTGTTTTAAGAGGGTTTTTTTAAGAGTTTTGTTTTAAGACTTTTTTGGAGGCTCTAGAGAAAGAAAGTGACAAACAGGGAAAAGATCATTAATGACAACATTATCCATGGTATTAAAAATAAAACTGTGCTGATTTGTAACTGTACTTCACTGCTGCACAGCTGTGACACAGAACTGTACTCTGTGTTGGCACAACAAAATGGCAAGTGAAATTCAGTGTTTCCAGTGACTTGCCTGGGACAAAAGCACACTGCTTGGACACAGTGTCCAGGTCTACGCTTGCTGTTGCTGCTTGGGAGTGAAATCCGAATGGCCCAATCGCAAGTTTTTCACAATATCAGTTAGATGGTGAGCAGTAGTCAGAATGACACCCAGACTGTTAAACCTAGATTACGTACAGAAAATGTCAGTGCAGAAACAACAAACAGAAGTTGCATGTAGCTTCTGCCTGAGGAAAAGTTACACAAGCTGGAAGTCTTGAGCTTTGCAAGGAAATGATGGAGGGGAGAATTGTCAGAGATTCATGAAGATACACAAAGTCTAGAGAAAATGAATTTGGAATGATTAGTCACAATTTTTCATAAAACAAGATCTAGGAGAAATTAAAACCTGCATCAGGTTTGAACAAGAAAAACCCCTCTATTTTTATGTATTAAAAGTTTACATAAGAGAAAGAAAGGTGAATGTAATGAAGTGTGAAGTGCAATAAATAATATATATTTATGTAATTATATACTGCTAGACTATCTGTCTAGTGCATTAAAGGCAGCTGTGAGGGTATGGAACCAGATGGAACTTTAGCAGGTTTTTCGATAATATTATTATTAACGTTCCTAAGGTGATATAGTGCTATACACAGTGATTCTACCTATTGCATCTTCCCATTTGTTACTGCTGAAACAAGTTTCTTCCTTCCTCAGACCCTAATGTATTTCATCTCATGTAAAGAAGTTCTAACTCTGTGCTGGAGGCACTCCCCACATATTTTTTAGTTAAACTATTGCTAGTATCGCTTTGCATACCTGGAATTCAATAAATGCCTAGCAGTGAAAGGGAAAAAGCAATTGTCCTTACTGTGAAATTGCACATTCCTGAATCCAATAAGGTGAGAGATGTCAACTTGTAGCTCCTGAGGCTGCAGCTTCAAAAACTTTTTTTTTTTTTTTAAACAGATTCATTCTTGCTGGGGTCAGTCCTCTGACCCAGTTCATGGCACAGCCACATGGTCATTAGCATTGCTGTAACTATGTTTGCAGAAATGCATGGCCAGGTCTAGAAGAAGGGGAAGGCAGGCTATCATTTGAGCAGCAACCTCCACTTACATTGGTTAAAAAAGCTTTGAGAGGACAACAGGAAAATATAAGCAGAGTGATTTTTTTTTCTACACCAAATAGTAGGGAACCTGCACCGTACTAGTCATGTCATCATACAAAGGTATTGAACAGGCAGACATAAAAACAAGTCTTCCTGCTGCAGGAGTGAGGAGGGAAACAGTTGCTCTTTGGAAGGCAGAGTGTCATCTTCCTGAAAGATATAGGGCTAAGAGATAACACAGACAGTATGACATGCATTCTTCAAAGAGTGTAGCTGGATGAACTCAGACAAGTACTGGCTCATATGGTTGAACTTTGCTGCCCCAGCTAGCTGTGACCCATGCTTCTCCGAGTGTACCTTAGTTGACACCACACTTGACATTTTGCCACTCAAATTATTCAAACAAGCACCTCTTAATCCAGTGTCTAAAAAGTTTGAATGAACAGCAATGAAAAACTGTTAGCTAATGAAAAAGACTAGTTTGTCCCATGCAGTGTTAATTAAACATTCCTAAGGATCCAGTTCCAGCTTTCGCTATGCCACGCTGACATTTAATGCTTTGGAATATACTCAGAAAAATTCTCTTATTTCAAAACCCCTGCTGAAGGAGGGAGGGATATTACCTTACTGTGATCTACTCTTACAATCTGTCAAGTAGGGCTATAAAATAATAAATATAATGTAAAAAGATGCAAGCATTAGACCTTTGATCTCATGTATACACACCAATAAAATAACTGCAAAGCAAAGCAGGTGGGCAGCTGTACGTTCAGTTCTGAAACCTCTAAAATACAGTAATTACCTCCCCTTGACTGACTGACATACCTATATGTCAAGCTGTTAAGACATCCATCACTGAGCAATATGCAACTGGGGCCTGTGTGGCAGATTGGACTCTGCCCGTTAGTTGGAGCTTTGCCTCTGATGGCATCTTCAGCCTGTATCACAGTGCCCTGCAAGGACTACTCTTCGAGAAATGTATGTCAGGATCATAGACAGGCTTTCTGCAATGACCAGGGGTAATATCCTTTCAACATCAGTGTATGAAAGTGCCTGCATTTAGACTGCACACTCTAAGTGGGGCTATCAAAGCTGCAATAACTTCTGTCATCATCTCAGCTCTGGTTTGTGTTCTTCCTCGCAGCCTTGAAGCAGGTCCACGTATTATTCTGTACCTTATCAACGAAGAATGCATGCTTACATTCCTCACAATGAGATAGCCAGTGGGCTTTACCTTGACATCTGTTTCTATGCCAGTCAAAGACCTAACTTTCCAAGTTTCTTTTCACAGCACAGACCAGGGGCGTCTTTTGATGCAAAAGCAGTTGGCAAACAACCTCTCAGCTTTGCATATTCATCTCACAGAAAGTGGTACTCTGCTGAGCACTTCTCTCAGTCCAAGCCTTAGGATGAACTCTTCCATTGTCAAGATGTGTTCCCTGAATTCTCACTACCCAAGAAGTTGAGGAACTCAGAATAATGGAAAAGATGGTGATACAGTTTTTCCCCAGCCTAATTTATATGCTGTGATACCTAAGCAATAAGCAACTGGCCCAGCAAGGGGTTTGAGCGTGTCTCATTCTTGATACATTGGCCCCTTATAGTCACTGGAAAGAGAAGGAGGCGCCCAAGAGACTGACTGAGAAGGGCCGAAACTCCTTGCTTTGAAGGGAGTAGGTCTACACATGGTCACTGCAGATCACCCTGCTGACCTGGGAGGCGGGCTAGCTCCTTCGGTACTGGAGGTCTAGCTTGCTTCAGTCCAAGCACATTCCTGAGGAAAATGCCAGTTTTATTTATGCTATAAACAGTGGCTGAAGTAATTCCTAAAAACTTAGCCATATGCCTTTTCCCATAATGGGACCCCCTTGCTCACTCATGTACTCCAGTATCCCCTCCACACAGGAGATGAACAATCAACATTTAGACTCATTATAGTACAGGCCATTGCACATTAACATTCATCTGCATGTTTCAGCCCGTGATGGTGAAGAAATGCACAACCCCAGTCACCTGAGGAAACTGCAAGCACAACGCAGCTCATTGAAGATTTGGACTGATGAAATTCACTCTCCTTGCAAAAGCATCAGCGGATAACATGATCAAAGGCTGAATGATCCTTAAGCTGTTTATCTTCGCAAAGAATGACCTGATGAAGTTTAATGGGATGATTAGGCATAGCTATGGTTTAACGCATATTCAAAAGATTATTTCCACGATTAACTGGTTGTCAGAAAGCAAGTCTCTAATGACAATGGAAAAGGAATTTCATCAGTGCCTTCCAAAAGATGATTTCTACTCATGGTCTTGATATGCAGCTCCTTAATTGGGTCACCTCTTAGTGGTGTCAGAAGCAGAATTGTGGGTTACTTTAAAACTGCATTTTAGAACTGACATTGAAGGGGTCTTTTTACAGGTAGACTAACAGAATCAGCAGTCAAAATATCTGAACCTAGATAATAGAGGTGCTATTGTTTCTCACATCAATTTACTTATGCCTTTTGGGGACAAGAGAGAGAAGGGAAAGATGTAGAGGGCAAAAATAAACTTCTGCTGAAGTTAAATACAGATGCATGGAGCCTTCAGAATTTGGGCGATAGTTTCAGTGCTTGAATCCAGACCACTGAAATTATGAGCTGCTACAGTTCGGCGTACTGAAGGTCAGAGGATCCAAAGGACTGACTGACATGTGTTGGGTATTACACAAAACTCTGCAGCTAGAAACTGAAATTAAGTCACTGCTAGAGCTCAAGGTACAAGCTTTGCTGTAACATGTAAATAAATCTGATTAACCTGACACCCAAAAATTTCTCCTTTTTTTCCTCCCTTTCTGTCTGAAATATTGAAGTATCACTGACCAACTGGAAGAACACTGAAGGCGGGTCAGCTTCCAAAGCCCACAGACTTTGCCATTATTCAGGATTTATGTAACATAAATGATCACACTCATTGTATAAGGGGAACATAGCAGTGTAGCTCTAATGGAGCTACTTTCTCGGGTTTCAGGAAATAGAGCTTAAGAGGGGCGTCTCCATGGCTCCTTTAATAGTTCTCAAGTATTGCTTAGCTGGAGATGTTGAATTCTCTGACATATTGAAGGGAAAGCAGGGGAATTGTGCTCTCTCCAGCAAAACACCTCTTCTGTCCCTCTGTTCAGGTTTTCCCACGAGACAAGGAAATCTAGCCCAGAACTTGGCTTATGTTTTCCTGCTTGCACAGAGGAACTCAAATAAATGAGCTCATAATGAACAATCTGCCAGTAAGCAGTGCAAACGTATTATTTACACAGAACCACACACCAGACTACCTGCATAATCAAAAGTACACCTGCAGCTTTAATTACATTAAAATCATGTCAACAAAGAGCAATAGAAGCACCATGTTTCCACCTTTTTTTTTTTTAAAGCTCCTGTTTCATTTCAGTCTTACACAGTCTTTCAGATCCAGAAGTTTATTCTAAGGGTGTCTCTTGGGGTTATACTAATTCTAGGCTCTGCGCTGACTGAGGAAGCTGAAAAATAGTAATTTTTCCTAGTTTGTGGCCTCCCATACTAGAACACAAACATCTACAAAAGTGTTCCTGCCTTTTGACTTCTCTTTGATTTTTGGCTGACTCTTATTTTAGGTGTTTAGCCCAAATATTGCGTTGTGTCAAAAGTGATACCCACCACTGCATCAAAGGCTAAAGATGTTTCAAAAGTCACTTGGCTATACAACAAAGCTAAAGGAATAGGGGCAAAATTCATTACTTTCAGTACCATTACAGAACTTCATTAAAAATGAAAACAGTTTTATCATTAAAACTGTATTTTCCTTTGGTTTGATCTTCTAGCTTCCATAGCCTTAATGCAGTCTTTGTGCCCTTTTGTTGTTTATATAGAGCTTACAGAAGCTTATACAACCACTTCCCTAGAAAACTGAACTTCAATAGTAATTAAGTTCCCATAACATACTACAGATACAGACAAATTAGCAGCTTCAGCACTAAGAGCGAGGTATAACACAGCTATTGCAATTATTTGTATAACACATTTGTATAATCAGTCATAAAAGGTAAAGAATTTTCTATCTCCTTTCACATCATCTTCTTATAGAGCTAACACAGTTAGGTAGGTTTGGTGAGGGAACAATTTTTTCTTCCTGCATAAGTTTGTAAGATTTCCAAAAATACATTCTATAGTGGAACCAAAATGTCAAAACAAACTTCAAAAATTGATATTTTCTAAAAGTACCAAAACAAACTTTTAAAATGTTATCTTACTACCTTTAATTTACTTATAATTAAAAACCTTCAGGAACTGAGAAAATTAAAACCATGGATTTTACTAATGGCAACTTTTTGGCAATTTCATATCTTTGCAGGGAGAAAAATAGTTTGAGAAAAAAGTCTAAATAGATATCCAGAAAAACATGTAAATGTATCTCAGCTTGGAAAGGAATTAAGGGGCAAATTATCTCATTTGTTCTTCCCTTTATTGGTCTTCAAACAAGCAACAGCACAGGGCTTGAGTGAATGCAGACCACAAGCCAGTACTCACATCACGTTTCACAGTGATCTCACTGGCTGTAAAGAGCTGTCAGTGGTATGGAGCTGCAGCAACTGTGGATGGAGAGTATGGGGAGACTGGAGAGCCACGCACTGACCTGCTGTATAGAAACACATTGGGCTATGCTACTGAGAGAAGGGAAGGAACACCCTGGCCATTTTAGTTCCCTGTTAAATCCACATTTTCCTTGACTACAATCTGGACTTGAGTTGCCCCTACTCAATCTTGTAATGTTTCAATTTTCTCTGCCAATAGTCAGTTTTGCAAAATACAATATAAAGATGGCTTGAAATCATCACTGACAGCTTAAAAACTCATACTAAAGACCATTTTGAAATTTTCTGAAATGTAAATGAAAACATTGTTACATGGTTTTCTCCAGACTCCTATAAATACTGATGTTTTCAGGCTAGGAGACTCACACTGTAAAGTTCTCTCCTTCACTTTTTTTCCTCTGCCTCTGCAAGGGTGAGCTTGAAAGCCAAAGAACAAATGGTTGCAGGCTCATGTCTACCAGAACGAAAGCATTACTCATATTTAATGAAAATCTTTGGAGGGTTGGAGAATCTTTCTTTCTTTCTTTCTTCCT
>NW_010266140.1:0-1752 GCF_000690775.1 Eurypyga helias
GGGCAGGGGGTGCCCACCCCCTCCCTAAGTTTGTCAGAGTTTGACCAACCCTTATCATCAACCCAAAAGCGGATCCATAAACACCGGGAGCCTTCCCGGGGGTATCTCTAGAGAAACGGGAATATTTCTCTCGACGGTGAATTGTACAAAAATCCGCCTTTTTGTTAGCAAACTGCTTTTCCGAGCGCCTCGGAATTAACTGCGGGCGGGGGAGAGGTCGTTCCCCAGACGGACAATGAAGCAGATCCCGGTTTTTTAGGGTTTGAAGGATGTTAGGGGGGGATTGGGTGGGAAGGGAATCCCAGGGCACGCTGCCCGTCCCGCCCCTGCGCGCTCAGCCCCACGAGCGCCTTTGGGGTGGGGGGAGAGACCTTCCGCCGGGTCTCCCTTCGCAAAAGCCGCAGAACGTGAGTTTTCCACTCCAACCGGAGCGTGAAAAAGTTGGTGTTTCATGGAAAACGGCTTTAATGGCCCCGTTGGACGGTCCTGGGGGCAGCGGCCGTAGCCCGGTGTTGGGTCCCTTATCGCGATTGTCACCGATAGGTTAATAAGTGCGTTTTAAAGGTATTGGAAATGGCACATTAAAAAAAAAAAAAAAAGCTTAAGAAACCCATGGAAAAGGCAGCGGGGGAAGGAGCTCTGAATAAATGGGTTTGAAAGCAAACTGCCTGCTAGACCCTGCTTGTCTCTTCCTATCTCTCCCTGAGATTTTGGGTGGCTTTTTTTTTTTTTTTTTTTGCTTTCAAACTTTTGGAGAGTAGTTTTCTTTGGGTGAGTTCAAAGGTAAGTGCCTGTCGTCTTTCCAGGAGCCTTTGTCTGGGAGAACAGGGGGACTGAGAGCAGGACGGGGAGGTGGTGGTGTTTCTTCATCAACATTTAGGATTTTTTGCGCCTGCAACACCGAAGACGGTTTTCACAGCGTTGCGTGTCTTTGCGAAAGACGCAGTAGCCCGAGAGAACGCTGGATTTTGTATGGTTATTTTGCTGTGAAAAGGGTAAACTTAGAGCAAGCGTTAAAGGAGATGATTCTGAAATATTTTCCCTTGGCAATTTCAGCCCTAGGCTAGTGCGTGAGTGGAATTTAGCTCCACAAATCCCTTTTAATGTATGTATTTGTTATAGGGACATCAAAGAAAACTCGGGCAGTAGATTGTTCTTATCTCAGCTGGAGCTGCTGTAGCAAAAATCTGAACAAATGTACCTTGAGGAGAAAAATATGGTGACAACAGATTGTTCCGTGGCTTTACTGCTGATTGGCAGAGATAAACACAAAAACAATTTGGGAGGATAATTGATTTAATGAAAAGTGTAATAATTAGAACATTTTTCATTCTGGAAGTCCATCTGCTGAAAGGGACTCTGCCTTTTCATTACAAAAGAATCTGTTTTAACAAAAGAAAGTGGTTTGACAAGTTTGAACAATAAACAAAAGAGAAACGGGCTTTCCAGTTCTGTTATTGGGTGTAATTTTATAATTGCTGAATTATTATTTTTAATTCCCGTTCTACGGCCTATTTAGACGATATGGACAAGTTGATTAATCGCAGGCGTTCTGCAGGGTTAGAAGTTTCCTTTAAAGTGACAAGCTGTTGCTGCTTTTACGTCAGGATGGAAGTTTTCTTTTCTTTTTCAAGCATTAACATTGTTGTGTCGTAAGTGGCGAGCGCAGACACCGGGAGGGATTTTTCGCAAGAAGCGCGTGGATTATAGCCCTTGTTTGATGGTTTTTTGGTGGGTTTTTCTTGTGCTGAA
>NW_010266140.1:1794-6691 GCF_000690775.1 Eurypyga helias
TCTGAGATTGGAGGAGACGGGAGCTTCATCAGCAAAGGGAATAGCACCCGTGGCGGGTATTTTGGGAGATTTCTCACCCAAACCTTCCGAGTTCATGCACGTCAGATCTGTTGAGCTGAAATAAGTTCAATTTTACTGATGTTTTGTGGGAGCTGGGGGGAGCAATCCAGCTCCCCCTTGGAGCCTGATTAAGCTTGCTCCTTCCTAAACCCTCTACGTCTCCCCCCCACAGGTGGGCTGACCCCCCTGGCTGAGGGATGGGGGTTTGACGGGTGCTGGCTTCGCCAGGGAGGCTGTGATGTCACCCCGTCCCCTCTGACCTCGCGCCGGGCCCGCGGCACCTCTGAGCTCCGACACGGTCGGTGAGAAACCCAAGGAGATGCTGGCGCTGCCTCCCCACCCAGGGACACGCTGCTGGTGCTCGCCACGTGCGAATAGGATTTGGGGTATAGGGGGGTTCTATAAAAACAAAGGCGTTATTGCCCCAGATCTCTTCGTTTTGATATCAAATGTGCCAATTTGATCAGTGGCACAGAACATGATGCCTTGGAATTTATCTGGGATTGCCTGCCCTGGTGTTTTCGGATAGTGTAAGTCCTGGGGGGTGGTACAGCACGGTTAATTGCGGTGTAATTATCGCCCCCTCCTATAAAAATCACTCCCTCCTAAACAATGATGTTAAATGAGAGTTGTGCCACATCCCACTCAAATGTGCCAATTTGATCAGTGGCACAGAACATGATGCCTTGGAATTTATCTGGGATTGCCTGCCCTGGTGTTTTCGGATAGTGTAAGTCCTGGGGGGTGGTACAGCACGGTTAATTGCGGTGTAATTATCGCCCCCTCCTATAAAAATCACTCCCTCCTAAACAATGATGTTAAATGAGAGTTGTGCCACATCCCACCAAGCACAAAATAATTCCAGCAGCCGGACGGGCTTTGCAGGCTCCGGGTTTTTCCTCGCCGCGAGCCGGGAAGGGTCAGCCACCTCCTTGGTCACAGCCAAACGTTTTCACGTGCGGCGCAAGATGCGAGCGTTTCAGCTAATTTTCCTCCATCACCCTTTTTGCCAGTCGTGGTCGGGTCTGCGGGGCAGCCGTCCTGCATCTTGCTGGTTTGGGTGTTGCCGCATTCAGCGACACGTATTTCTTTCCCATCCCAAAAGCGTTACCTATGCGGGGATGGAGCTTGTGCTTTGGGCTAGTGGGTGACCAGCCCGAGAGCCGTGGGGCCAGCTGCCTCCCCAGGACACAAGGTTGATGTCGAGTCCCTTCCGAGGTGGCACTTGATGCCGCGAGGGATTCGAGCCGGTCCAGAGGTGACCTTGCGCCGGGGCTGTTGGACACGTCTGCCATGGCCTCCCGGGCAGGGTTTGCAGCCCTGTGGTGTCCCCTTTTGTACTGTATCTATTTATTTTTCAAAAGCCCGGGCGTTTCTCAGGCACATTCTGACACGTCCTTATCAGAAGGTCGTTGTACGGTTAAAAAAAAGAAGAGGGAAAAGGAAAGAGCAGTGGCTGAGTGGTGACGTACTGGGGGCAGAATCGTTCAGTTTGTATATTTGGCTAAGAATTCCTCAATATGGCGTATTTACCTCATTGTATTAATTTTTAAAAACCTGTTCCTATGTCGTGGTAACATACCACCCTCAAAAGCTGCCACGGGTTGAGCTGGAGGCAGCGCTGCACGTTGATTTAAGTTTGGCGAATACCGACCTGGGAATGGGTGAGAAAGCTGGAGGATGGGCAGTTATTGCCCCCTTTTTGGTGTGTAAGGTAACAGGGAGCCTGAAGACTCCAAGAGGAGTGCTTGAAAGATATTTGCTTTTACGGTGTTTTAATTCAGGCCTAAAAGTGCTGTCCTGCCAGGCTCGGCGTGTCGAATAACGGGAAAGAAACTCAGTTTCGGAAGAATCATCTCAGCGCTGCAGTAAAATTATTCTGATTATTTACAAGGGCTGAGCTGGGCGGCAGAGTTAATTTGAGCCCGTCTGTCTGTTTTAGCTATTAAATAACTGCACACTCATTGTGGCCGGTGAAATAGCATCACTTCAAAATAGCATCGAGATTTACCACTTAAAAAATAATCCTGGGAACGTGAAGCCGCCGGGGGCCAGATCCTGCTGGGGGTGGTGAGGATTAGGCTGAGTCTCAGAGACGGCGGTGAAGGCATTGTGGTCTTTGGGATCAGAGAAAGGCTTTTCCCCCTGGAAACAAGTTTTGAAAACGCTAAAAATCTGAGAATTGGAGACAAAGAGGGGAAAACCAGGAGTTTTTAACTTGGGTAGTAAGGAATACTGGGGCTGATCGGCAGCTCCCCAGCTTGCTGAGCTGCTCCTCTGCAGGAAAATCCAGTGGCGGATTTATTCTCACACACATCTTGGAGTCCGGATCTCGGAGCCGAGCAGTGCCGGAGGAGTTTTAACGCTCCCTGGCTCCGGCGCAGGCTCCGCCATGGTAAATAGACATAACCTCGCTGCTCTGCTCGTTCTCCCACAGTTGGGAAGCCCTGCGCACAACCTCGTCCTTCACAAACGCTCTTTTCTGGAGATTAAAGCAATACGTTTTCGGGCTATTTATTTGTTTGCTCGCAGCGTTTGGCTCGAAGCTCTGCAAACTTGGGTAGATGGAAAATTTATCAGGCTCGGTTAAAGTGGAATGGAAATACCCTCCCAAAAGTGCTGGGTTTCTCTCCTAGGAGAAAAAGAGGAGAATTATTATTAGTAGTAGTATTTTTTTCCCCGAGGTGCACCTTTAGCTTGTGTGCGGGTACTTCTGGCCTGCTCCGCGGTGTCTGTCGCTCTGCTGTTGGCCGTGGATTTCCCTTGTTTGCCAGCCACGGCATCCCCCGGCCGTCCCCTCGGAGCGGATGTCAGCCAGAGCTGGAAGCGGTTCTCCATCAGATGCTGAGATAAATCAATCTGGTTCGAATCACTTGGGAGGGAGGCAAAGTGATCAAAGCCAAAAGGAAAGCTCCGGTAACGAGGACAGAAGACGGAGTTTTCATTCATAACAATACTGAGCTCCCCAGAAAAGGAAAATTCCCCTAGAGGGAATGCTGGTGACAAGCGGTCACCATCGTCTTCTACCTATTTTTTCCCATTTTTCTTTTGGATGAGCATCCTGCCGCCTATGCTCACGCGGGGATGCGCTTGGCAGCGCGAAGGCACGCTCTTAGCGAGGTTGAAGAGAAGTAGGATTGCTTGGGAAGGCATAAAACCTGCTTATAAATTGAAAAAAAATATACCTCAACCCCGTCGTAAGCCCTGGTGCACTCTGGTTAGTGTATATAGTTTTTGGGGAGTTTTATTGGGAACCACTTGTCCCGTACGTGCGCTCCTGTAAGCAGCAGTTCGGGCATAGCGTGGAAGCGGCCTCGCGCGCTGTGCAAGTCGTGTGTGACGCTTCACCGTCGCATACGGATAAATAAACGGCCGCAATGTTAAACCGGCCCTATTATGTTTTCCAAGCGATAGTTCAAATTACACAGCCCGGCAACAGCTTACAAGAAATCCATCAGAACTGGAAGGGGGAATAAAACTGCCATTCTCTCTACCTGTTTGTGCAGCTCCTTGCTGATGCAGGGAGAGCCCGACTGTTTATTTGGAGAAGTAAAGTTGTGGAAATATACTTGGAGGGTGTAATGTGGACAGCACGTGTTTCTGGGAGCTACCTGAAGTCTGTGTCCTAATGGCTTGCAGATGTCCCCGGGTCACCGACTTCCTATGGGCCAACGCACGCGGCAGCGCCCACCCCTCCTGCTCTCCAAATTAAAAAAAGAGGAATTAAGGAAAAAAAGCCCCTCCGTGGTGGATATGGTAGGGGAGAGGAGGGGAATGTTCAACTTCTGGAACTTGTAAAATTGTTTGTTTGGGTTGTTTCCAGCTCCCATCCCATCGCTGCTCCTGAGTGATTTGGAAATTGTAGCTGCCAGGTCCATGTTCGGGTGGAACGATGATTTATTTGAAAAATAGAGAAATCTGCTATGGGATCACTTTTAGTTTGCTCAGGGTGGAGAGTTTATTTACACTGGGATTATTTATGTAAAAAAACCTGCAGTTTTCTCTACTGAGTAATAAACAGGGATTTGTTTTAGTTTATATATATATATCTCTAAACACAGACTCACGTATGCATGCACTCTATACTGAAAATGCGTATAGCTGCGCCTTGCTGCTCCTCTCCTGTGCCAAGCGCGTAGCTGCGTGCCCAAGCGCTGCACAAATGTTTCGTTTTACACGTAACGTAGATCTTAAGACGTCTCGAAGAATTTAGACAAAAAGGGGTTTGCGTTTGGCGTGGCGTTTCTTTGGGGGAGAAGCGAAGGGTGTGCTCGGGGCCACCCCGTTCCCTCCTTTCCCGGTGTCTGCCTACGCCTGAGTCCCATCCTACGCCCGACGGGCACCCACCGCGGGGGATGCTGAAACCGCCGCTGTCTGGGTTCCCTCTGCTTGAATTTGGGCAGGTTTTTGTCCTGGTCCCTCTGCTGTGTCTCTCCATCAGTTATGGGCAGGATGTGACAGGGAGTGAGCACTGAGTGTTTCCAACCCCCTGAGTGTGGGACATAGTTTTCCTGCTTCCCAGGGATGCTGAGGGTGCTGTGTCCCGCGGGGGAAGCACGGGACGTGGCACCGAGCAGCTCCCAGGCACCTTTTCCTGTGGGAAGAGCATTTCAGGGCATTTTTAAAGTTTTTGATGATGGCATTGCGGGGCCTTGTGCTCGCGGCTGGCGGGATGCTCCTAGTAGACAGCATCACCGAGATGCTCCTGGTTGCTTCACCCTTTTCCTCCCTTTTTTGCCCAGTGCTGAGAATTAAGTGAGTTTCCCCAGTGGCCAAAGGTGCTGTAATTAAAGGCTGATTTTAAATACCTGCCCCGGGGCTGGACCAAGGTCCAGGT
>NW_010266140.1:6740-7045 GCF_000690775.1 Eurypyga helias
CCGCTCGGTGCTGTTTTAATTTCACTCCAAATCACCATTTACTCCATCAACAGATTATTATTATTTTTAATTTAACAGTGAAACTTTGTATGGATGTACCATTTATTCCATTTTCCTTTTATTTTCATCTGCCTTCTTTCTGTACCAAAACCGAGGGGGCGGCTGTCGCAGGAGCAGCGTGCTTAGGGTCAAGAGAAAGAACCAGCCTAACGCCCGGCGCGTTACAACTAATGCAGCGAAGCGGGATAGGAAACCAGAAATGGGGAGGGCAGGGAGTACTGGTTTTTCTGCGTCTGTCTGTCTAC